>NC_083459.1:8279295-8579488 GCF_023558535.2 Drosophila nasuta | reverse complement strand
ATTTATTTGTGTGTGAAACACATTTTCATTTAGCATTCAATGGCGGACACTGTGCGACGAGTGTAGGCGACTGTCAACACTGTCTTTGCAATGGTCTCTCTCATGTCCCAAACCTCATTCCCATTCCCGTTTCCCATTTCCATCTTCATTCCCTTTCAGCAGCAACTGATGTTCTGATTTTGTTGCTGTTGCTGTTGCTGCTTTATGTAGATGTGTGAAGTTGGTTTTGGGGTTCTATGTTTCGAGTTGTGTGGCAATCCCATTGCCATTGCCTATTGCCTGGGGTATGTTCAAATTTGTTTCAATTCTATTCAGCGCTACCGCCCCTCCATATGCGACACGTAAGCGGCATGAAGTCATGCCCAAGTCGGGCAACAACAAGAAGACTGTTTGTTGTTAATATAAAGAAGGTAATTGAGATAGAGCTGAGGCTAAGAAGATTGACATGGAGACGGGCAGCAATGGAGGTGATGGACGGAAATAGAAATGGAAATGGAGTTGGAGTTGGGAGCGAGTGTGTGGGAGTGTTTCTTTTTTTTGGTTTCGATGGAGGAAAACTCTTGTCTGAAGCTTGATCAAATTAATCAAGTACATTGAAGGGCATTTGTGATTTTCTGCTGATTCAGCGTTGGGCTATAAAAACATGCGTGGTCCAAACGGGGAAGGAGGGCCGAGCGAGACAATGAATGCACATAAAAATAATAATTGGAAATGAAAACAATTTTCATGGCCTGTGCGCAATGAAATAGCACAAAAGAGAGAGTCGAGTTGCCCATTCGCCGTTTCCTTTTTTGAAATTGAATGGCCAGGTGCTGCATTACGGAAATACTACATACATACATATAAACTCGTATTGATATACTATATACAGTTTTATATAGTTAAGTTCGTGTGTGTTTGGCCTTTGTCCTTTTGACCTTTTTTTTTTGGTATTGTTGCTGTGCGTTGATATCTTTGAAGGCAATTATCGCGCCTTTCAGGCAAAATTGACTGCAAACGCGATACAAAATGAGCAAAGATGCCAAAAAGGACAATGGCAATGCCAATCGAAGCCATTCAAGCTCATAATGCGCTTATCAGTGGCACGCACACACACACAAGCTACTTGCCACTTGCTGCTCGCTGCTTGCCACTTTGCTGCCTGCCACTTGCCACTTACCATTTGCCACTTGCTACTTTCCATTCACCAGTTGCCACTTTGCCACTTTGCCTGCTACTGCTGGCTTTGCGACATTTGTGGCGTTTGCATATGCATGAGGCCCATGCGGCGTATGGGCAACATTTTGTGTAAGAACAACAACAAGAAGACGCAGCAACGCAGCAGCAGCAGCAGCAACAGCAACAACAGCTCTTACTCTTATTGTAACTGTAACGCTTGTTACAATTACCGGGTCACAGCGAAGGACTCTGACACTGAAACAATGCCTAGCGGCAATAAAAACGCAAGCCATAAAATGAATTTTTATGCCGCATTTTCGCAATGCCTGCAGCATTGCGCACATAAGTATGCTACCTTTTGTTTTCTTTTTCTTCGTTTTTCGTTTACTTTTGTTTTTGTTTTATGCTTTTTCTTCGCTGCAGCACCCCAAAATGTTCGACTGCAAGTTGTTCACCGAGCATATATGTTGAGAGCGACAGTTGGTGACATTTTTGCATATTATTTATTTTGATTTTAATTAGTGAATGCAATTGCGTGTAAATATAAATTCTATAGTACAATAATATAACTAACACAATATATTATAAGACATTATAGGTAAGAGAGCAATTGTTATTACAGTTTTATAGTTTTCTATAATTCAATTATTTTTATTGTAAAGCGTAGCGAGTGACGTTGTGTCTCGTGTATCTTCTTATTTTTTACTGGCTTCTTTCGAGAACAATGCCACTCAGGCCGAATAGCTTTCTCGCTCGGACCTCGCCATTACCGAATATACCAACACGTCGTATGTTAGGTTTTCTCTTAATTCAATCGTTTCTTAACACTAACAATTTTCCAGTCTTTTAATTTTCTAAAGGTCATGTTAATTTAACTATCGTATCTTATTATATTTACTGTCTTCTTTACGAATGCATTATTTATTTGATTTATTTAGATAATATTACATTTATATTTTATATAAATTAAATTAAATTAAATAATTTTCTTTTGGTTTAATTCATTTCTCTTTAATCACTTTTAAATATTTAAAATATATACAAATTAATTTATTTGTGGATATTTTTAAACCATTTTAAAATTAGCTCAAATGATTTACCACACTTTTAATTAAACTGTCTTCTTATTGTAGAGTAATAAATGTATATTTATGAAGCATAATTTATTTTTTAATTGTCAATGTATTAAGCTATGTGTAAAGTTGTGACATAATTAAAAAATAATAATTATTATTTACATTTTATATAAAATACGTAATAAGTTAAAATTAAAGATTATTCAAATAGTAAAATTAATAAGTAATAATAAATAATCAATAATCAATAATATGTTTAAAAGCGATAAAATCCGAAAAAAAAATCATTCACTAGTCGATTTTATATATTTTATAAATAGAATGTTTAAGAGCGTTCAAGGATGGAAATTGAAGATCAATTACTAATCGGTTTTAAATATTTTGGTAAATCAAGAACTTTACTTAAACATTTACCCTTATATAGTATAAGCATATGTAATTAAAATTCCTTTATTTATGGATATTTTAAAGTTACTTTCATATTTTACTTTTTAAATGATCTATCAATATTCTTTTTGATTATTATGAAAACATTCTCCTTAGAGTATTTTACGAGTCGCCCACGCAACTCATGTGTGATTTTAATATTTTGGGCATCTTTTTTAACTTTCGCATTGACTAACAGCTAAAAATGTGTCTCTCGTTTTTGGCAGGCCCAAAAGAATTGTTCATGTATGCAGATGCAGTTTGCAGTCAGTAGAGAGAAAGAAAGAGCTCGAGGAGAGGAGAGGAGAGGAGAGCGGAGCGGAGGGAGAGATGTTGTTGCAGAGGGAGCGACGAAGATACATTTACACATGTAGTGCATAAAATGTTTATGAATTTCAGTTTATGGCGCGTAAAACACGCCAATAAATGTTCCCAGGCATTTAAATGCCTTCTGCCTTGGCAGCTGGAACCTCTCTCGTTGCGTCACTGCCTCCTCTTCCCCTCTCCTTGTCTGCTGTTGCCCCTCTGCAACATGCCGTTGCAGCTTGGCTAGCGGCTGCTGCTCCGTCCGTGTGTATGTCGCAATAATAAACAATCAGAAATGGCATAAAGTATGCGGAATCAGCGACGCCTTTGCCCCATGGCTCGTTGCCGTAGGTGTTAGTCACCTCTCTCTCTCTCTCTCTCTCTCGCTCCCTCTATCTCGCTCCTTGTTGTGGGCGCATGAATATTTATGCAAGGCATTTTCTTTACCATTTTCAAGAGGGTGGCATTTGCATTGCTTTTGTGTTGCTGTTGTTTTCGTTACTCTTTGCTGATTTCCGGTTAGTTATTTTTTTATGCGCTCCCTCTGCTGTTTACTGTCTCTCTCCCTTTTGCTCTCTCGACATTTTCTTCGCCAAGTGCGCTCTAATGCACTTTACGACACTTTATGGCCGTTGCGGTGTCGTCTGCGTTATAAGCAACACGACAGCTGTGCGTTCGGCGTGGGCGAGGTGTGAGACATGAGCATATGTCACACATAAGCATGGGTTATGGCAAATTGATGGAACTACATTCCCTCTCCTCCCACCGCTCATTCTCTATCTCTCTCTCTCTCTCTCTTATTGAGGATGCGGTAGCTTAACAGTTGAAAGGTTTATGGACATTAATCAGCAAAGCGCTGCGATCTCTTGCTTCATAAACTTGAAATATTTTTGCAGTGAGTTCTTGCTGATTAGCTTGCCTCTTCAGTCACACAGAGCACGAAGTTGTCTGCAAACTCCCAAACAGTTATTGCTCTAATTAAAGTTATGTGCAGCTTCCCCAAAATGAGATTGAAATGAGGAACACACGTTAAAAAGAATTGCACAAATAATCTTTCCAAAGATATAAAAAAAAAACAAATTTGAAATCCAAAGTAATGGAAGGTAATCAATTAAAAAGGCAAACATTAAAAAACTTAGAGTAATCTTAGGAATAATTTCAAAATTCTAAATTTCTCGTATAAAAAACTAAATTACAAGTATGTGAAATATTAATGGAAGTACTAAATCTTTTTAAGCTCTAATTTGGTTATGGAAATAATTTCTTTCAAAATAAATTAAGTCAAACAACGAATCAAAAACTATAAAAGTGATATTTTTCTAAAAAAGAGTTCAATTTGAAATGTTTGTTATTACAATTATTCAGCTGGAATAATCTAAAGAATACGTTAAAAATTTAAAAAAAAATTCTAATAAAATGATAAATTTCATATATTTTGTAATGAAATTTCGAAAGAAAACATATTGAAGCCAGATGCTATATTTTTCATAATGTTTTGCAATGAATTTTTTTGCCGAAGGAAAAATGATATAGAAAATATTCTTTTGTATAAAATAAAATATAGTAGTAATTCATGTCAAAAATTGTCTCTAAAATATATGAAGAATCCAGAAACTTATGCTTTTATAAAATCAAGAATTTTGTATATACTAAGTTAACCTCATTTCAAACAAACAGTTTTAATGCAATGTTTATTTACTTTTCTCTCGTAAGTTCAAGAAAAATGTGAGTTTATTGCTTAGTCTCTCAATTAAACCATAAAAACTGTTTTGTAAATATTTTGAACAGTTTGCGAGTTTATTATTGAAATACAAAAGACAACAACAAACAAACCAAAAACAACGAATTGAAGTGGCAAATAAATTCATTAGTGAATGTTGTGAACAAGCAGTCATAATTCAAGGATCATTAGAGGCGCGGCAGTAAATACTTTAGAGAGCGAAGCGCAGATGGCCGAACTTTATGATGGTTTTGCTATATACAGGGTATCATTACATTACGCTATGCCCCATTCAGGACAAAATACGGAACGGTCAGCACTTGGACAAAAAGGGAAAAAGGGAAAAAGGGAAAAAGAAGAGGCGGCTGCTGTTAGCCAAATGGATTGTGCGCCTGCTTGTCTGGCACTATGCAAATGCCGTGGGTGGCAGAGTACTTAACGCCACGAGCCGCATAAGACAAGCGAAGCGCAAAAAATTCGAAAAACATGCACCCACACTCCCCTCCTCGAGGCACACACACAAACACACACATACTCGCATAGGAGAGCGCACTGTTGAGGCGTGTAATCAAAGTGTCTGATATCAAAGCAACAACAACAACAACGACTACGACAACGACGACAAGGATGAGGACAAAGTTATGCATAAATTTTGGACGCCAACTCGACTCGAGCGCAAAATCAATACAGGAAATAAATTAGTTTCGGCTCAAGCGGCAACAAAAAAAAAAGTAGTAGCTAAAGGAGATAGATAGATAGAAAAAAAAACACGTAAAATACAAAAGAGGCGGAGAGCGAAATACAAGTAAAAACAGGATTCGCGCTGGTTGCGAATTCGGCAGCGGATACGGATACGGATTCGGATTCGGATTCGGATTCGCAAAATCGCAAAAAGCCGCAAAAACAAGTAGTAAAGGGCTCTAGCCATCTGCCTTCTTTCCCCTTTCCCTCTCTCTTGTCTGTCTCCTTGGCTGCTCCTGCTCCTGTACATCCTCTTGCTACCCATTCCATCAGTAAGTGACAATGTATAGTTGTTACTACTGCTGTTGTTACTCCTCCTTCTCCTCCTCCCCCTCCTCCTCCTTCTCCTCCTCCTTCTTCTGCTGGTGCTGTTGCTGTTGCTGCTGATGCTGCTGTGGCATTGTTTGCCACACTGGGGAAGCGGCCCAGAGGGCAACGAGCCAGAGAGACACGAGAGCCTAATAATAGCCGCACATAAAATTTTATTAGCCGGAGCGTAACAATTCAATTGGGTCATGCTTTATGGCGCCACTGGCCGCATTTTAAAACCAAAGTCATCAATGTGGGTCAAACGGCAGGTGCCGGCTGACTAGATGCTGCCACCTAGCTATCTCTTTCTCTCACTCTCTATTCCTCTCTCTCTCTCTCTCTCTCTCTCTCTCAGGTAACACCTCACAATTTTCTCTTTTACGTGGCACCTGCTACACAAAAACTAAATTACATAGCAGCCAAATAGCCTGAAGCCAGAGTGTGTTACCAAAAAAAAAACAGAAATTGAGCAACCAAATGAAATCAAATTACAATTCAATTTAAAGTACAGCTCGCTTATGCAATTTTGTAAGCCAATCATAACTGTATCTTACGCTTTTGCATGCATCAAAATGATCAAATCACTCACTCATTGCGTTTTGAATTCCAACTAAATTTGAACCGAAAGAGTTGAAAGTTGAAACCAAAAATAGTAGGAGGAAAAATACTGCAACAAATAATACGAACAATGTAATTATTTTTATATATTATTTGATATTTTTGTAAATCACTTCGCTAGCAAAACTAGTCAATATGAAGTGAAATAAATTTTAAAAAAATTGATAAGTGTCGGCAAGTTTTCTAAAGCAACTTCGCCAGGTGTTTATCCTATTTTAGTTGCAATTTTTGCAATACATCGCATAATATATATAGAAATGGAGGCTTGTTAGGTCTTGCATTGCTTTGTCTAGACATTTAAATTTGCAATATAAGGTAATACAAAAATGTAATAGATTTAATGAATGCAGACAGGCAGAGCTACTCATCAGCGACTGAGTCTAAAAAAGGCTAGTGCAATAGGTTCTTAGTTATTTTGGCTGAGAATGTTGTAATCTTTGGTATATTTTTAATTTAATACTATATAGATATACCAAATATGTCCTTCGGTACATATTTTAGAAATATTGTGGTATATTAATCGGTATATTTTGTACTCTATAATATATTTTGAATGAAGTTCTATATTTATATACTATATATAGTCTTCGCTATATACTTTAGTATTTTACTGTATTAATTTGACAAATTTTTAGTATATGGTTTTATTGAAAATAATTATAGAGTATCTCACTCGACTGTGCTTGACTGTAGCTTCCTTACTTGTTAAATATACAGGATGGATATTAGTGAATAAGATATATACTAATTGAAACATTTTACGCCTCAACCACTTATTAATTAATAAACAAAACATATGTAAAGAAATGTATGTTGCGATGAATTATTAAAAGTCGCTGCCCAACAAATTACTTAAAATTAAAGGAAATAACCTAACTTGTCTTATGTTAGCGCTCAAAAAGAATTTTATATATATTTACACAGTTCTTTCACACAACTATATATTAAATTATAATTATATATATTAACAACTAAATTTACAACCCACAATGAGGCAACTAAAGTGGCTCATTTGCCACTTTGGCACTTTAGAAACTTGCACAAGCAACCGAAAAATACACACAAAAAAAGCCTTTTACAAATTATGCTCGAAATTGGCAACAACATTCGCTCAAACAAAATACAATAATATTGCGATTGTAATTAAATTTTTGTACCGTCGACGACGACGACGACGACGACGTCGACGAGGAGTACGTTGAATTTTTCCCACTTGAAGAAAAGGGTGAACACAGTGGGCCAAATATAAATGGGGTTAAGTGTAGCAATAATTACTGGGTAAAGCGGCGTTATTTGCTTGGCATTTCATTTGGAAAAACTTTTGTAGTCGAGAACTTGGTTTATTTTGTGCTTTTCTTTAACTTGAACTAAATGAAACAAGTTTAATTTATTTGTTTAACATTTTGCTCATTGCAGATACACAACCTGAAAACCTGAAAGCGGAAGCCAGACACAGGTGTGTGTGTCTCTCTCTGTGTTTGTGTGTGTGTTGGCAGCAAAAGAACAATAGGCAAACGCCGAAGTGGCGGGCAAAAGAGAGACGAGAAGAGCAAGAGAAGAGAAGACAAAATGTGGAGACTCAGCAGATGGTCGAGTGGTGGTTCAGTTGCTGCTGCTGCCGCTGTTCCTGTGCCCCAGTCAAGCTGCTGCTGGCTGCTAATACTGCTAATTATTGGCCAGACTGTTTATGGTAAGTGCAAAAGAGTGAGACAACGAATGTGCCAGTAAGAGAATGAAAGAGAGAGAGAGAGAGAGAGCGATGCTTATCAGCAGTCATCGCGCGCAGCAACAATTGAGATAAGTGGCTCGACTTATGGCAAAAGTAAGAGTGTCGAATATAAAGCATTCCATTGCTGTCCGCTTGACCTCATTAGCCCTTCGTTTATATCCTTATTTATGCAACCACACACACATACACACATACAGCTGTGGCACGCATCTATCTATGGATGAGATGTCTCCAACTGCCTTGAAATAAAATGCAAACATTTTCATTTGAGTTTTGTTGTGTGCGGCATCCATAAAATATCGACCAATGTCTGTGATGATGTCGCCTGCGCCTCTCTATTTACTCAGCTGTCCCAAATTGAATGCCACACAAAAGAACCTGACAAACACGTACACACACACACACACTCCCACTCTTTTGCTACGTACATATATGGATATGCGTGTGTGTGTGCGTTTGCTCGCTTGTCTGTAATTAATTGACTCGCATTTTAGCATCAAACATATAAAAACAACTCAAAAACTTTGCCAAACAACTTTTTGCTATGACTCCGTGTATGTATGTGAGTGTACAAGTGTGTGTGTGTGTGTGTGTGTGTGACCAAAATGGCCGACAATTGCATTGCAATGCAGTCAAGGTCGCGACGTGGAAAAGAAAACTTTTTTTCCCCTCATTGCAAAAATTGTCGCATGTGGCAAGCAGCCAAATTGGTCAACTACTAGACACACACTCAGATAGCATGAAATTTTATGTGTATTACTTGCTTGGCCAAGCAAATATTTGTTTTACACTGAAATATTACCATATTTTGTGCCATAACAAGTGCAAATTCATTTAAATGCAGCGAGTTATAAATTTTAAGCAAAAAATCCATTAAAATTTCATTGAATTAAATGCATTACATAAGTGAACGCTTAAAGTTGAAAAATCAAAATGAAACCAACATTTAATTCATTGCGTAAAAAATATTGTATTTAACGCACACTGAAAATGAGCTGCTTTTGCTTTTTGTCAATCGAAATTCGAATATTTTTTTTCAGTTTTTAAATGAGTTTTTCCAAAGGGTCAACAAAATATGTGTGCGCGAGTTTTCTTTTTCGTTTTTTTTTTGTTCTTTTTTTTACTCTTGTTAATTGCAAACATTGAAAGCGTTTCATGATTTCTGCTTGAAGTGCATAAAAAATGTTTGTGATGAAATGGTGGACAAAAAAACCGAAAGGAAATGCCAATGTCTATCGACATTTCGTGCCCATAAATGAAATGAAAAATTCTGTTTGATATTTGAATTCCAATAAAAGCGGAAGGACAAAATACAATAAAACGGTGTTAAGGGAAAACAGCCAAAGTGCTCAGCGCTCAGCTCAGTTATTTTGGGGCATTAAATTAACCTGTAGCATAACAATTAAGCCCACACTCAACAACGCTCTTGACCAAGCCCCCCGAAAAGATTTCCCTGTCCTCTTTTCATTATTGATAACAGCTGGCGGGCGAGAGACGCGGCAGCAGATGCTCGTCCGGATTGACATTTCATCATAATTGAAAATTAATACATGGCAAAAACGCGACCTGAACGCAACAGCCTGCAGGCGACAGCAAAACAGCTACGAATTAGGGGAACAAAAGCAAATTTACGTTTACATACAACCAAAAAACATCCGATGAGTGTTATGCGAACACAAACACACACAAACAAACAGACACACACACGTAGGGACAGATAAACATGGCTTTATGCATACCCTGTAAATACAGTTTGAGCGAAAAAACATTAATTTTCGCGTCTTATTGGTTTCAATATAATATCAAGTATACGTCATGTTATTTGGCATTAATTTATCGCAGCTGTGAAAGTTTATTTACTTTGCAAGTGTAAATTAATTACGAATCTATTGTTTTCATATGCGCTGCAAGTTGCTTTTCAAAAGTTGTTGTAGCTAGTGAAAATATTAAGTATACGCCATGTACTTTGGCATAATCCCTAGCATATTTGGCTGTCCGATATATTAACGACAGATTTATCTTCTTTTTAGTTCGACTATCGCTATTACCTAAGATTTATATGTGTAAATATATTTAAAAATCAATTCACAAAATATCAAGTATACGTAACAGCACAATGTCATATAAAATGAGGTAAAAAGTATGAGTTAAAGTTAGAGCATAGAGATTAAAGATTACGCAATTTAAGCAAGGTAACGTTCAAAAAATATTTTTTTACAATAATTAACTCAATATTAAGTATACGCAGTATGGCCAAGTCCATAACAATACAAGCTTTGGCATTCTTGGGTGCTCTTTTCGCATTTTTCATGCACACACAGCAGCACACTCGTGTATGTATAAATTTTGTTGGCTTTTCTTCGCTTCACTAATAATTGAATAATTTTGACATGAAAAATGGTACTAAAACCGGAATAATTTCCAAGCCTTAGAAGTTGTAAAGATTGGGGCTTCCTTCTCGGATCTTTTCGCTTGGCAAGGGAATTTGAATGGAAAATTTCGTTTTTTTCGGTTTTTGTTCATGCCACACGTGTGGCATGTCAGTCAAGCGGAAATGAGGCGTGGCTTGCGCTCTCTTTCTCTCTCTCTCTCTCTCTCTCTCTGGTTCTCCCACGCTGTTTCAAACAAAAATTTAAAATGCAAAACTTAGCTACACGCCAGAGAGAAAAAAAAACAGTGAGTCGTCCTTGGCATTGAATTGGAATAAATACAAATAAAATGTCATTAAATTTGCATTAAAATGCGAAATGAAATTCTCGCCAGCTTAATCAAATTGCAATGTATTTGGATTTTCAATGGAATCCAACAACAACAAATTCAGCCGGATAGGCAAACAAACATTTTTGGTTCGTTGCCTCTGGAAACTCACTTCCATCCGAACCGGTTCTCGGTTGCCGGTCGCCAGACGACGACTGACGACTGTCCGTCTGTCCGACTATTTGTGTCGTTCGGTGTTGCGTGTGTTCCGAAGGGGGGGAAGTGTGTGGAAGAGGAGGGGGATTAACTAGCAGCAAGGTCCTTACAATTGCTCATTGCGTTTCTCTGTCGTTTATTTATTTATTTGAAATTAGAAACTGCCAACTGTTCCCAAAAGTGGTCATTAATTAGTGGCTAAGCACTTTCGTTTAGCCCCAGACTCGACCAGAAACAACAACAACAACAACAGCAACATGCTGAGCTCTCCGGGATTGTTTTGCCTCGCCATAAAATATGGACTCTCCGCTCGCTCGATACTACACTACAAAAATAGCTGACTCAATCATTTTGATCAAGTCGAATGCGAATGGGAATGAATTTAATTTAACTACTGATTTAAGACCGCAAAGTGTTTTGATGATAACCACTCGCAAAATTATTGCAAAAATAAATATTGTTTTGATTAATATTTTATGGCCATCAGAGCAATCTGTCTGTCTGTCTGTCTCGCAACCATAAATCAATGGTCAATCAGCGATTCAGTGAATGGGTCAAAGTTGCGTCTTTATTGTGCACATTTTGAGGCTCAGCCAATCGTTAGCTCATTGCTCATTGCTCATTGCTGTTCATTGCTCATTACCTCATTAGTTGAACAGCAGACTCGAGTACATTTCCAACATGAAGTACTCTGTAGTGAATCGCACTCGTCTTGACTCGACTCGACTCGAGTCGGTTCAATGGCTCCATTAATCTTAATTGCTGTCTAGCGCCTTCTTTCTTTCGTTTCTTAGTAGCACATTCTTTTGCTCGGCTAATTGATTGATTGAACCAGATTCTCATTACACTCTATCGCCATATGTTGATATTGTGAGGGTGGATGCGCCAAGGATTATCAAGCTCTTTACGCTCCCTCACCTCAAATTGATGAGCAAAGTATAAAACAGTATATACAATATACTCGGTATATACTGAATGGATTGATGGCAGTCGAAGAAGTGGCTTGAAATGGTTTTGTCTAATTAAAAGGAACATCTTCTGGTCACAGCTGCTTTCCACTTGATAGATATAACAAATGAAATTGTGTTGTCAAGGAACCGCAGACTTTGAAGTGGGTTCAAGTGCCTGATTGCCCACTTGGAAGCTGTAGCAAGCGAGTCAATGTTTTGATGCCAGTTAGTTAAATAAGACTTTTCGATCCACCATCTCTAATGACATTGACAATTGTTCGTTGTTGTCGCTCATTAGATAAGCCTATACAAATATCGTTGATGACACACACGCACACAATTTAATTACACAATTAAATTGGCATCTCAGTTTATAATAATCCATCCAGTGTTGGCATAAATAATGCGCAGAAATCAGAATCAAATATTTGCCATAAAACTAGACAGGAAATGGATAAATTATAAAGTGTCTCTTTCGTTTGAAGACAAGTAATAACAATTTTATTCAGCAGCGAACTTTAAACGCTTTCGGATGTGGCAAACATATTTTATAATGCATAACGACGTTCGCTCGCTAATTTAATAGAATGGGCTTTAAGGAAAGAGTTTTCGATGCGCAGCAGCATATCTGGAATAATTTTTGAAGCAGTTTTAATGCCTCTGTTACGGCTCGTCGCATTTGCCATTTTGTGCTCCAAATGTGAGCTGACCCAATTGCTGTGAAGGGGACGACGACAACGCATTGCCCCCGATCCTTCTCTCTTTTTCTCTGGGGACTCATATCTGTGCCTGGGTCTCTGCTGCCTTCCCTTGACTTGTGCAACATCAGCTTGCAGAACTTGAACGAATTGGCTTTATGTATTTAACATTAGCTAATTTGTGTTTCTATATATTTTGTAGTCTCTGTGTGTGTTTGTTTTTCGTTTCTTCTTTTTTGTGTTTTTTGCGTTTTGTGCTCCAGTCTGCATTTGCTATTGCCTCTAATTTTAGCTGCATTTTTGCTTTCTCTTGAGCTGCCTCTTGTCTTGCATTGGACAGTCGACTTAAGTGCCGGATGGCTTGCATTTGCCTCTGTCTGCATCAACATTGAAGCTCTTGTTGTTGCTCTTGCTTGTCCTCCATCTTGTTGTTTGCTTTTCCTTTTCTCACCCTCTCACATACTGTCTCTTACTTTCTCTCTCTCTCTCTCTCTCTCTCTCTGTTGCTGCTGTCTTGACACTGATTTCAATTATAAATTGTTTTCCTTTTGCGCTGGTTTTGTGTTTTTTTTGTCGCTCATCTTTGCTCCCTTTTTGCCATCACCATTTTCCCTCTGCCATTTACGTTAGCAATTCTCTATGCTCCTATTCCTATTGCTGTTTATCCCTTTTCTCATACCCTGCATTTGGTGCTTATAGAGAGAATATTTTGTCATGCTATTCATTGGTATTATAATTGAGTGTCATCATGCAATGATGGGCATAAGTAAAAATATAAGTTTTTCAGTTGAGCTGAAAATATCGTAAATTATTTATTCTATGGTATATTTTGAATGAAATAGTATACCAATCGGTATATTACGATAATATCAAAATATTGAAAATAGATAGTTACTTCTTTTGGTATATTCTAGTATTTTTGATACATTTATATAACACATTTTCATAATGTTTGTATTGTTTTAATTAAGTAGAAAATAGTTTGTAAATAAGTTTCTTATTTTAGTATATTTCAGTATTTTTTGGTATTATAATTTGACATACTTTCTCGATAATATTGCACTATTCAAAATCGTTATTCACTTTTTCTGGTATATTTTAGTAGTTTTTTGGTTTATTAATTTATTAAAAATTTTCACGATAATTCCGCACTTTGGTTGAAAATAGTTTGTGGGGTTGCGTATACTAAACCATACCTTTCTTACTTATTTTGGTATATTTCAGTATTTTTTCGGTATATTAATATGATAGCTTTTCTCGCTAATACGGCTTTTAAAATCTTTTACTTTGTTTGAAAGTATGTAGCGGATATCTCACAGTCGAGCACACTCAGTCTATCTATCTAACTTGTTTAAATTTCAGTTAATATGCTACTCACCTGCTGCCTTACAAGGTATCTGCAGGTTGTGACTTTGTATCCATTTTGGCAGCTTGTTATTTACCATCTCTGCGTCGTGGCCTCAGTGCGTTTTTGTGATTGCTTTCTCAATTGGCGCGCCGCGAGCGCTGCTGGCTATCACTTTTAATCTAAGTTGGCAACAATGCGTCCATCCCACGATGCCACGACCTGTCACGCTCTCCCCTCGCCACTCCCTTAGACTCCTTCAGGCTCCTTGCGATCCTGCACGCAAGACAGAATGTTGCGCTGTTCTCTTTATTTATTTATATGTAACTCTACCTACTTTCCTCCTCCTTATTATTATTTCTTTTACATCTTGCTGTCGCTGTTTAGCCGGGTTGCCGTTGTTGTTGTTACTGTTGTTGTTGTTCTTCTTCTTCTTCCGCTGGTAATCCTTGCGGCTATTATTCTTAGCCATGCATTTATTTATCAATTTTTGCGTCGCAAACAAGCCATGTGCTTATTTATGGATAGACGCCTTCACAAGCTGACGAATAAACATTGCCAAATGGCCTCCATCCATTCCATTCCACCCATCCATCCATCGATTGGTAATTACAAAAAAATAAACATAACAAACAAATCATCTCCCTTTCCTACCGCCGGACGAGTTTTCTGTTTATTTGTAGTACAAACACACATCAAATACGCATATCAATAAACAAGCTTGTATAACATATACATATGTATTTTCAAAAGTCCTGGCATCGGTATGGGAGATTTTTCAATTTGTCTTTCATTTTGGCGGAGGTGTAACGAAATATGGAGGAAACACGTTTACAAATTACAGCAAAACGGGAAGTGTTGCCAGGTGATTGTTATAGTTGCTATTTGGTTATTCTCTTTCTTACGATTAGCTTATTTCCTTGTCATTATTCTCTGATTACACATTTTTGTGTATTATTAATTCATTTACTATATTCAAACTCGAATTTATAACATTTTCCATTTAAAATTTGTGTTGAAAATAATTTAATAATTTAATTTTGCTTAATAATAACAATAGTTCAAAGGGCTTTGCGTAATTCATACATTGTTGCATTTTTCTTTTGTAAGGTAATTATAAATGCAAAAGTAGCAATACACATACTTTTCATTGTCGACTTACTGTTTTGATTATAATCAATATTTTGCTTTAAACATAATCCAAATCGTAAATTGGAATTTGTGTTGCATATTTTGTTGCACCGAAAGTCCAAAATGATAATTACTTTAAGTTGCACAGCAGCCCATAATTATAACATGACAAACTATGTTTGCTGCAGCATGTTGTGTACTCGTAGAATACCTGCTATGAAATTGCTGCTGTGAGTAATGAGAACTTGCAATTGCTAGCACAAATATGTAATAAGTACACGAGAAAGCGAGAGAGAGAAAGAAAGTTCTCGATGCCTATCTCTCTCGCTCTAAGCGTAAACATCCTAATCACATGTGCCAACGAACACTGTAAGTTTGTCAGCATATCTACATTTCTGCTGAGAAGTAAAGAAGATGAGGTTAAGGACGGTGTAGAGTGAAGGCATCATTGAGCTCCATCGTGATGCAAGTTTCATGTCTGGTTAAAGAGTTTCATTCGTTCAACGTTCCGTTGCATATACTGCTGCTCTCAATTACACTGCAGGTGCAGTGAAAGAGAAAGAGTGAGAGTGAGAGTGAGAGAGAGACAACGGAGAGAGAGATAGTGAGGGAGAGAGAATGTGGGAAGTGTCCTCGTCCCTGTTGCACAGTGATTTAATTTTGAAATCTTTTTGCGCTTTCACGCAAATTAAAATGACGACAGCAGCAGGCAGCAGTAGCAAACCACGGCAATGGAAACACGTTCGACGCACTCCGTCTCCGGCAGTCGCACTTGGTCGCAGTTGGGGTTAATAGATCATCATCATCGTCAGCCGTCGTCGCCGTCGTCGTCATCAAGTTCTCCATCGCCCAGCAGCACTCAGCACTCATTGCCTGCTGCTGCTCGTCCCCACAACTGTTTGCTGCTTTTTCGCCTCGGCAAAGTTGCCTTTGAGTTTGAGGTTTGGGCTTCGCCTTTGGGCCTTGCTATAACCCTGCTCTCAATTTGCTTGACGCAATTCAATTGTCAGGCATTTCATTTCAATTTAACCATTTTGGAAATTGTTGTCGCCGCGACGCGAACCAACGGGAAGTTGTTACTGTAGAGAGTTATTGTATTTTCAGCTGTCGGACAGTCAATCAGTCATCAGTCGGACAATCAATCAATGCAATAGTCTATCACCCATTAGTCAGATAATCTGTAATTTAGGTATTCAAACAGGTTACAATTAGCTAGATAGTTTGACAGTTAATATTTGGCTTATCAGTCAGTCATCAGCCACACAATCAATCAATGCAATAGTCAGTCAATCATTAGTCAGATAATCAGTAAGGCAGATAGGCAGCTTAACAGTTTAGTCTCTTTGACAGTCACGCATTTAGTTAGTCAATCAGTCATCAGTCAGACAATCAATCAAAGAAATAGTCAATCAGTTATTCGCAAGTAATCAGTGTTTTAGTCAGTTGATTAAGTATTCAATCAGCTAGAAAGTTTGTTAGCTAATATTTGTAATATCAGTAAATCAATCATTGAGTTACTCAATCAGCCAGTCAGTCAATCACTAATCAGATATCCATTTAGAGAGTTAATCAGGATTCAATCTACTAGATACTTCGTTAGTTCATGTATGTATAATTAAGATGGCCATTCATTTAGTCAGTCAATCACTCATCAGTCAGACAATCAATCAATGTAATATAGTCAGTCATCAGACAGATAATAAATGATTCAGGTAATCAATCAGCGAGAGAACTCGTCTGTCAATATTTAGACTATCATTTAGTCAATCAAAAAGTTCGTCAGTCAGTCAATCAGACAGTCAGTCATCATACTTATGTGACCACGCTTGACTGCTTTTTTGGCTTGCTGATACGTATTTGCCCATCGCTCTAAACCGCACTTTCAAATTATGGTCGAGCAAATATTTTGTTTGCCTTGCCATTTTGACAATCAACAGAGGCGTAGGGCAAAGTGAGCGCAGAGCGGTGAGAGGAGAAGGAACAACGATATCAATTGGGGAATTCATCGATTCCCAATTGCAAAAATTGCAATTGCCATGCAAAACAAATTGATGGCAAACACACACACACACATATACGCACACCAACCAAAGTCGAATATAATAATGCAAAAATAACAGAGCTGACTAATAAAAATTGAAGGGCATGCCTATGTAGATACCCTGTACAAATATCAACTATCAACTGCAGACAAATAATCAAACGACCCCACGACACTTGAACTTAATTCCAGTTGCAACATGTGTCCGCTCCATTTCTCTAATGCAAATGTTTAAATGTCAATAGTTGAGAGCGCAGGGCAAAGGCAGAAAGTACATATAATAAAAAGAAAGGAAAAAATCGAGCACAAATCATGGAATCACTGAACATCTATGTGCACATATAGCGTATATATGTATACTCGAATCGGTTTATGTAGCATCCAATTGGGATGCACAACATTTGATTGTCAAAAGCGACCGCGAGCAATGAACTTGCAAAATAAAAAATGGATATTAATGCCCGGCAGTCAAAGGCGAAAAAATGGTATAACAAACGCAGAAGCATTTTATATGTGGTATATTTTGCACTCTATGGCATATTTTGAATATAGTACTACATATATCAATATACCAAAAAAAGCCATTGGCAAATATGCGATACTTTTGTGGTATAATAATTTGGAATATCTTAAAAATAATACTGCATTGTTTGGCTTTTTGTCAAAATGGGTAGCGGGTATCTAATAGTCGAGTAAACTCTGCTGCAGCATTCTTACTTGTTAAATTTTATGTTATTAACACAATAACTTACAGGTATTCAATAGCCGGGCTAACACATTTCTATATTTTTTGCATGATTTCTTATTTTATGGCTTTTCGTCAACTTTTAATTGGGGCCTAAAACTAAATCACGAGTTTGCCAATTGCCAATTGAAATTGTATGTATTTGAGTTGTGTTAACGCCTCGTTGAGCACGTTGCCAAAAATGCATAATATATTTTTTATATTTCGCACTCGTATGACAAACCAAAAAAAAAATGCTTGATTGCTGAGCAAAAGTTGTTGTAAATTAATATTCGAATATTCCCTTTTGGATGATAATCCTTGCTCATCATTTCATAACTTCTGCGGCTGTCAACAGTGTCAACCAAAAAGTTTGGTTTGATTGAACCACAATTCCCCCAGAAAAATAGGACCCCGTATTTTTGGTTGTAATTGTGAAATTTGCAAATATTATTCGATGTCATGTAATGCGCTTGAAAATGTCAGTTTTGGGTAATCAACCTGGGAATAAAAATACGAACAATACTAATAAATAGTAGTTGGCAGTCGTGTTGCCATGTCGGGTAATTGTGACATCAGGTTGTATTGTGACCAAACTGGCGTGTAAATGTCACACAGAGACAGGCAGACAGACTGAGCTGTGCCTTCAGTTGCTGGCAAAGTTGGCAACGAAGAAATAATAATAAAACAGATTTTATTTATGTGCTGCGCAAGAGCAAATTGAAATTCTGCAACACGAGCAGTATCTCCAGATCGCGCGGCGCCTTGCCAGAAGTGTTTGCCTTTGCCTTGGCTGCCACAGCTACATAGATATGTATATAGATATATCTATAGATACTAGACACACACACACACACACAGATACAAATAGAAGACATCCTTGTCCACATCATCGCGTGTCGTAGAAAAGCAAACTTTGGAAATGCATTTGTCTGCTCTCTCGCTCCGTTATTGTTGTGCTCTTGGTGGCCCCATCATATTGCAGTCGACATCCTCGGCAACTACTTACCTTAGATAGAAGCGGAGGCAGCGACAGCGGCAGCGGCAGAGGCATAGGCAGAGATGATGTTGTTGAAGCTGCCTCCTTATGCTTTCAAGGATGTGCCCGCCACTTACAAATAATGGCACGTCAGCCGTGAAAACTTGCAACAAATTCATATCGCCATGCAACTGCCGAGATAGTAGAACGAGCAACAGCTCGCAACAGCTGCCGGATGCACCTCAGCAAATACACACGTGGGTTGCTCAACAAGTCACCCGAAATGATGTCAAACTATGGCAGCCAAAAGGTGTGCAGCTATGCAAATGAAATCAATTGAATATGTGCTCAAGTTGATGTACTTTGTTTGCAATTTAAGGCAGCAAAAGAGGCTTCAAATTGAATTTATAAATATTGAAATATTTATGGATGCAAATATCCAAATGAAATTAATTGAATATGTACTCAAGATGATGTACTTTGTTTGTAGTTTAAGGCAGCAAAAGAGTCTTGAATTTATAAATATTCCAAAGAAATCAATCGACTATATTTTCAAGTAATTGATGTTAACTTTTTGCTGAACAGCTATTTATTAAATAACGTATTAACTTAAGCTTAACTAATCTCAGAAAAGTTTATGAATTTAATGCAGAAAAATACGCTAACCAAAAATGTTTATACAAAAATATGGAAATATTTTTAATTGCCTAAATTGTCAAAATTGAGCATACTATAAAAAAGTAATACATTAACATTAGAAAATTAATTGGTCAAATCAAGGAAACCGTCATCCACAAACTGTTGCCCTTTCTTTCTACGCAATTCCCCTTGCAAATATCCAATGAAAGGCAAAAATTTGCTATCAATTGCCCAACTGAGAATAGCTCAAAGCTACCCTCGAGTTAAACACACAAACATCAATATCTCATTTGTAATTGCATTTAGCATTTCGGCATTTCAGCATTCGGCATTACGGCATTTTGGCATTCAACATTTAGCATTTGCAATTTCCATGTATTTAATTTGCACTTGTTAAATACATTTTGGGCAAAATATCTATAGACATTTTGCACGTTAAGAACAACCATAAATTGCCAAATGCTCTTGCCTCGCTTCATTACCCCCGTCCCGCACACTCTTGTCGCTATCTGTTCTGTTTTGGTAATTATATGGCATTTTAGTTCTGAGCTTTTTCCATGTTAATTGCGAATTGCGAGTTGCACATTTTGCATGCTGCAAAACGGACTGTAAAATCTCCCCAACTGTGCTCTCGCTCTCTCTCCCGCTCCTTCCCTTTCTGTCTATCTCTTAACCAAAAACGGCACAATTTCGAGTGCAATTAATTTTGCCAAAAAGTCCTTCAAGTCCGAGAGAGAGAGCCAACTGGTACAAAATAACTATAGAACAAAAAGACATGTTCATTCATGCCCGGAGAGCATATTGTGAATTGTGAATTGTGAATAGCTGTAGTCGTCGTTGCCGAATGCAAAACATAAGCCGCAAGCGTAGCACTTGCTAGGCCTAAGCGCAGCACACACATTTTCCGAATTATGAAATTTGAATTTTCCAGTTTGACCAATTCAAAGAAAATGCCTCTTATCAATCCATCAGCAGCAGCATAGAGAGAGAGAGAGAGAGCGAGAAAGCGAGCGAAGAGAATTTCATCAATATTTTCCCTCAATGATGATTTATTAGCTTCAAGCTTCCCATTCATTTCATTTCAATTGAAATCTACTCGACAACAACTGAAAAAACAGAAATCATTTAATTGGTATTCTTGCAAAATCACTGTGAAAATTCAGCACACAACATGACGTATACGTAATGCTGTCAAAGTAAGCCGGTTTAGTAAGAGAGAGAGAGAGATTCTGGTTATCAGCTTTGCATATATCACTTTTAAAGCAACCTCAAGGTATGGCAATTAACATATGTATGTGTATGTGCTGTGGAGTCTCTGGCAATTAATTAAAATAGTTGACAAATTTGCCAAGCACAACTTTATGAGCGCAGAGTTGTGTCGAGTACGTGACTCATAATGCCACCAATTGAATGCAACTTACGCTGTGCTATTTCAATCTCAGCACACACACGTTTAACATATGCATTAACATCTAATTTATTCAAGAGAATTCGAACTGTTAAAGCAAATGCTGTTGCAGTCGCAAAGGGGCTGGGGAACAGGGGAAGAGCAATTAGTAAATCATGAGAGAAGATTATGTGCAAAGACAGCAGCAGCGACTGCGGAAACCAAATTGGGGCCAACTAACTAACACTCGACTCTTCCACTCCATCCCTCCATTTTGCTTTGCTGCTGCGAATGCAAAGCAGTAAAATAAAATAATAATAACAATTGTTACTCAGCTCTGCTTTGACTCCGACTGCAAAGCGAGGGGACTTTATTAGCATCGTGCTGAAATGTGAGGGGAGGGACAAGAATACTCTTTGATTACATTTTTATTACAGTCAAATTGTCTGCCACTTATTTTATGCACTGCTAAATTTGTAAGTTTCACTTGCCATTTCTTTTTAGCAGGGTATTAGCTAGTCGCGCATGCCTTGTACTCCGAGCACTCGCCTTGTTTCAACTGCTAAAGTTGACAAACACAAAGTGCAGCAATAAATAATCCATTATTCGAACATTTTACTTATAAAAATGGAAGATAAATTGCATTATGCTGCAGCTAGCCAAACACGACTACCAAATACCCTGCAAATGAATGATTTAGTATTTATGTAAGAATAACTTTAATAGTACAATAGTTTGTGTGCAATAGTCATGAAATTTGACTTCCTCGGAGCTCGCTTACAAATATTACGTATACGTATGGTATGCTTAATATTAAGTATACGCATATTTAAATCGTATTTGCTGCTGTTGACTATTCACCATAATTATATAATTTGATTTGCTTGCAGTTCACATACAAATATTAAGTGTACGTATGGTATACTTAATATTAAGTATACGCATGGTTGCTTAATATTTGTATTTTTGCAGATTTTAGATGATTTTCCGGGAGTACATTAAATATTCGGCTTGACGCTTATAACTTTCTCGATTTGGTTTTGCAGATAATGGTGACGACGACAGTCAGACAATACAAACTATAAATATGCAGAGTCAGAGACAAGTCACAGTAACCGAATGGGGCCATAGCTGAGGCTACAACAGACACTGGCCAGAAGAAGGGTGGGGGAGGTGTAACAGGGACGGGGGATGGGCGAGAGCATATAAATAAGTAGGAGTCGGAGAGCTGTCTGACACAAAAATGGAATGTACGAGGCAAAGCTATGCCAAAGCTGCTCTCAGTATGCTGCCTGCCCCGTTGCCCCGTACCCCGTTGCCTCTGCCACGCTGTCGTTGTCTCGCTGGCGCTGCAAGCAAAATGCAAAATTTATTGCAGAAAACTACAGAAACAGTGGGTGGTGCGTGTGTTGCCGCTGCCGCTGCCGCCGCGACCGGATGAAGTGAGGCGTGCAAAATGTGTTAAGTCTATTGAGTGTATTAAAGCAAATAACTGCTGCGAATGAAATACATGCAACAACGACAACGATGGGCGATACATGCAGATGCCAACGGCAACAGCAAGGAGTGCGAGGGGGAGACGGGGGCGTGGCAGATACTTAAATGCCAAACACAGTGGCGCACACACATATGCAAATATGAATATAAATGAACAGCGACTGAGCGAGTGCCGAGTCGAGGCTAAATCAGGCGAAGCAGACAGCAGACAGCAGACAGCGAGCGAGCGAGAACGAGGAGAGGGTGAAGATGGGCGACAATCTGAAGTCGAGGCAAATGTTTCTATGCGTGCATGTGTATGTGTGTGTGTGTGCGGATGCCAAAAGTTGAAAGTTAAACTTATGGGCGCAAAGAAATCGACAAGGGTATTACAACTAAAACAAAAGTGTGAACAAGCGCAGCTGCTGTGGGGCAATAACGAGGCCACGACAATGTGTGGAAATGCCGCGGGGAGTGGAGTGGAATGGAGAGCGGGAAGGGGAGGGGAGGGAGGATACTGAACATAGTGAAGAGGAGTGTTGTAGTGTGTTTCAAGCTTCAATGATAACGCAAAGCATCGCTGCGTGTCAAATTTACAATTATGCGACCCAACGCCAAAAGTCTTCGATTCCCAGCCACAGACCCAACTCCTGCTTTTCCCTCTCTGCCCCCCTGCTTCTTTTGACACAGTGGCAAATGGGCTTTTCACGTTTGCGACCACCTACGCTCCCAGCTACTCGACAGTCAATTCGATAAAGTGCCAGCGGGAGGCAGAAAACCAAAGAGAGAAAAGGACGAGGACGAGGGCGAGGGACACAGTGTCAATACAAACACAGAGATCTAAAAGCGCAATTAAAGGCTGAGACAAAAAGACAGGAAAATAGTGAACCCAACACAACTGGGTTGAACTTCTCAGGCGCAAGCAATCAAACAAACAAATTCGCAGCAATATTCGAGTTGAAGTAAGAGTTGGGAGTTAAGAGTAGGAGTCGAGGCTGAGTTTTGGGTTGGGTGTTAAAATTAGTAGCTGGAAATGGAAATTCAGCTCATTCATGTGTGGCATGCGTGGCTGCTACTGCTGTGTTGTGTTATGTTATGAGTAATGAAAAGTTAAGACCAGTGTGTTAAATACCACACTAACAACTTGTAATGAAAACAAGATTTGACTTTATTGGGGTCAACAGTCGCTGTCGATGTCGATGTCGAAGTCGATGCATATTTGTGTTTACTAATTTTAATCGGAATTTACTTGGCTTGTTATTAGTTGACTTTTGCTTGTCACATGACTTGCCTTTGATTAAAGTTTATGCTTGACTTTGACACAAAGGTAGTGTTATCTGCTCTCAATAATGATTTCATAAATTGAAATTGCTGAACAAGAATGTTAGAGATGAGAAACGAATATTAAAAAAATGAAAGGTAAACATAGTATTGTTTGCGATATAAAAAAGAACGAAAACAAATTAAGTAAAATAAAATATGTATATTCTATTACATTCTTGCTGCTTTCATTCAGAGAAAATATTTCAGGGAGGAAAAATAAAATATAAAAACTGTTTATAAATATTTTAATATTTTTGTTGATATTAAAGAACATTTGAATCAAGTAAGAAAACTACAGTCAAATGTGGTCGACTGTGAAATACCCGCTACCCATATAAAATTGATACCTTAAAAAGTGCAGTATTAAATTATATAAATATTCTAGCGAGCTTCATTTTAATTTAATATTTTTGGATATGGCGAAAATATATTTATGTAAATAAAGTAAAGTCAACAACGCAATATTTTTCAGGATATTGAAGTATGTAATAAAATCAAATATTCTACACCCAAAAATATTTTTCAAAATTGCTGCTTTCATTTGGAGTTAAAAAAAAAGAATAATCAAATAATTTGTACCCTAAAATATTTCTCGAAATTCCTGATTTCATTTACTGCTGTTGCAGTAAAATTCTATTCTTTGTGTGATTCTACATTTTCATCTATTTTGATTGGTAAATATTCAATATTAAATATTATTCATCGATTAAAAAATAGACAAATATGCAATATGCTATAAGCCACCAGCATATTTTACGTGCGATCCATCAATTCCATTCATGCCCAAAAGATCTCGGTCTGAAATGAGTAACGACATGTCCTTCGACAGACAAGCAGAAGGAGAACTCCAACTCCAACTCCAACTGCCATTGCCACTGCCATTGGCACAACTGATGTTGAACAAATGAGAATGGCATGCTCATGCTCGTGTGGCGTGCGACAATTATGTATGTCAAACATTTTATCAATTTCAAACATGTTGGCTGTCATTCAAATTTTACAAGTATTTGGCAGCTGCCTGACTTGGAAGTCATCAATCTGCAGCAGCAACAGCACCATCACAAACTCACACACAAACTAAATGAATAAGTATTGAGAGGGGGATTATAAAAGACATTTGAATTTAAAATAGACCTTAAAGTAGCGGTGACTATCGTTTGAAATATGCATAATAATAATATTACATACTTATTTTGTAATAATTTATCAAAATGTTTATCTCAATTATTTCACTCTATCATTTGGCAGTCCAAACATATTTAGACTTTTGTCAATACACAAAACCACACAGAGAACAAGAGAAAGGGAGAGAGAGGGAGAGAGGGAAAGAGAGAGAGAGAGAGATAGAGTTCTAATTAACAAGCTCGAACATATTATTTTTGGCAACACGAGCAAATAAATTATGCATGTTTTAATTAAAGCATTTAGTTAAAGTTTGCAGCTCATTAGATCGAATTAGCTGTGCAGGCAGCAAACGTTTTAACATGAAATATGCTAAATAAACACTGCTCGCTCGTATATACATATTAAATATTATGTTGTTTCAAATTAATTTGTGTTTAATTCAATTTATAAGGCAAACGGCAACGGCAACGGGTCGGACAAAGTTGCAGCAGCATCCAAACGGAAGCACAGCAACTTTGACAGACTGCAAATAGTTGCCACACACAAACAAACACACACACACATGCACACTCTATCACATACGTGATGCATTGAAATGCGAGTACTTTTGCCATAGATGCCACATGCGACCGGCACAACAGCTGCAAAGCGTAGCATACTTACGGGCGTTGCCACTGAAAGGGCAACAACTTCGACAACGACAACAACAACTACCACTACTACTACTGATGTGTAGAAGAGGAAGAAAACTTTCACACACACAC
The DNA here is from genome assembly GCF_023558535.2 of Drosophila nasuta. NCBI lineage: Eukaryota > Metazoa > Arthropoda > Insecta > Diptera > Drosophilidae > Drosophila > Drosophila nasuta. The sequence continues at coordinate 8,553,910 of NC_083459.1, read as the reverse complement.
ACAGACACGCACTCACACGGCGATTACAAAAACATCAACACTTAATATGTTTATTAAATTTGTTGCTACATCATTAGGCACTAGCAGCCATATAATGCGGCGCAAGCACTTTGCCTGGCAATCGCCACCCCCCTTCCCCATACATACACACATGTTCATGATAGGAGTAAAGTGTGTGTGTGTGTGTGTGTGTGTGCTCGCTGTGTGCTTTTATACCCTACGCTCCATAAAATGTCTACTAAGGTAATTCAAACTTGTGCAAATGCATGTTACACTTGCTGACATCATGAAGAAGTCGTAACACAGGCCATAAAGGACATGTTTCCAAGGCGGGGATAACACACACACACACACACACACATTTACACACTTTTGCGCTTGTATAGAAAGTATACAAATATTCATATCTTTCAGTCATAATGCATTTTTAAGATTGCTTTAAATCAAACCAATAAAATAAACACATATTCAGCAAAAATGTTCAAGCAAAGAAACAAATACTTAATTAATATCGCGTATTTTTATTTTCATTGTTATTAAGCGAACAAAAAAAGAAAATACAAATTTAAATTGCATATTCAAGACAAAGACTCGAAGGGTAATTAATAAAATTACAAATGATTATTATCAATTCATAATCACGTAAAATACTTTGCTGCCAGCTTTTACAATAAAAATTCTTTTCAGTGTCTTTCGTTTAATTATTAATTTTAATTTAATTGTTGTTGCTCAAAGTTGTTGTTTACTTGTTGACAATCGAGCAACGGAATGCATTATTTGTTGGAATTATTGGAAAAACGAAGAGAATCAATTAAGTAAATAAATTCGTGCTTTAACAAAGTCCCTTCATATAATAATTTTAAATTTATTTAATATTAAAAAAAAAAGTAGATCAAATTTTATTATGCCTACTTTAAATTTCATTGTAATTAAATATTAGCCTTTGCTTGTTTTCATTTTATTCTTTCTTTATTGTTTAAAATTTCATATACAAGTGGACATTTTCATTTTGATACCTTCCTATTACTTATTGAATCTCTTTTCTGAAGCTATTATTAAGTAATAAATAAACAGTCATTTTCTTTCATTCATATTTATAATCTAAATTACTTCATTATTTAAAATTCAAGAGATGTATTCTTTTACTTTTAATTATTGAATCTGCTCTTTAGCTGACATAAATTTAGAATTTCGGAATTTCACGATTTTCTCAGTAATTTCAAATTTAACATGCAAGGAGAGAACAAAATTTCCAGCTAATTTCTCTAGCTGATTTTCAATTGAAAATCTGCAAAAAGCTGCAACCTTTTACAGCTTAGTTCATTTCACTGAATCACTTTGCAGAATTTGAATTGTTCAAATGGTTGAAATGTAATTTGGATGTTTAGCAAGAGCCATAGAGAGTGGGAAAGAGAAGGAGAGAAAGTTAAAAAGAGAGAGATAGAGAGAGAGAGGGAAATGAAGAGCCGCTTAAGCCCCAGCAGTCATTTACAGGCCACAAGGCGAGGCAATGCCCTGCAAAAAGTGCTCGAGGCACGCAAATACACACACACACATACACTCACACACATGCAAAGAGCAGCTGTGCCCTTGTGTCCGTGTGTGTGTGTGTGTTGAGAGAAGTGTGTGTGCTTTGAGCCACTTAACTGAGGCTTAACGATTGTTATTTAGATGCAGTTACAGTTGCAAGCTGCAAGCTGCAAGTTGCAAGTTACATGTTGCAGTTGCACACTCACTCTTACTTGCTCGACAGTTCAAATACACTCAAGCGAGTGTGAGTACGAGTGTGTGAGTGCGCGAGTATGTATTCATAGAGTTCATGCTTTAAAAATTTGCATTGCCTATTTTACTTCCTTTTTTTTTTGCAACTGAAGAATTCTCTTTGCGTTGCGTTTTTTGTGTAACAAGTGTGCGAAGTTGTTGCTGCTGCAGTCGCTGTTAAAGCAAACACAGCATACAACACAGCACACTCTCTTCCTCTTCCACGTATTTTTTATACATTTTTAGCGCGCTCAAAAGTTATGCGCATTATTAAAAAGAAACGCGATTCTCGCATAAATTTTAATGCTCATGATTATTATTATGATAATAAATTTTATGGAAATATGCGTGCTGTGCGTGTGTACTTGCATGTGTGTGTGTGTGTGTGTTTGTGTGTGTGCATTGGTAATTCATGCTGACGTTGGCAAACAAACAGCAAAACTCAAAGCTAAGCCTTCTTCCCCTCTCACTCACTCTCTATCTCTTTCTCTCTTGTTTTACAGCTGCCGCCAGCATCATCGAATCCAGCCGCCTGGAATCGACAGCAGCTCAACCACAGACAATAGCGCCAAGCAGCGAGCATCGAGTGCAGCAGCAGCGGCAACATCAACAGGAGTTCGGCAATGCCAGCAGCACCACTTCCGACTATCGAACAGCATTTGCTGCTGCCGCATCGACAACAACAACAACATCATCGACCGCAATCCTCAGCAGCAGCGGGAAGCAGCATGCTTTAACGCTCGCTCGACCACCTCGCGGGGGACGCTTCAAGCGGCAGGAGGAGGAGGAAGAGGTTGATCGCTGTCGACTCTTTGTGGAGGGCTCTCCGAACAAGAATGAACTCTACAGTCCGGAGTATCCCAATCTCTATCCCAAGAACATCAATTGCACGAGAGTCATCACAGGTGAGTCGACTAAGTATCTTTATTTACAATCTATCTACATTTTGTGAAGAAATATATTGACAAACTATACCCAGATAAATCACATATGCTGACTAATAAATAGTTGAAAAGTAATAAAGAAAAATATTAAGTAAATAATAGCATTCACTGAGATTCGAAGTTCACAAGTGGAGAAAGGATTAAAAAAAATAATAAACTTGCCTGAAACTTTAAGCTGCTAAGAGGAGTACTTACAAGTAAAATAGAAAACAAATTATAAATAACAAATATAATAATATATAAAGCCAAATATCATGTACACCCCAATCAATAGTAAGAGCTAGAAGGCTGGAGTTTTTAGACTAGATAGCTTACGAAGTATAATCGTACATTCCGACCAGCTTTTCAATGATATCTTATGAAAAATTTTAATCCCAACTAAATAAGAAGTACAAAAATTATTTAAATATATCATACTGACTTTCCTGAATGACTTGCTATCTAAATTATTAATGCACAGCATAAACAGTAAGAGTTAGAAGACTGCAAATGTTATACTAGATAGCTTAGCAAATATAATCTGGGGGATTTTAACGACTTCTCATGAAATGTAGTGCACCTAAATAAGTACGAAATAATCTTTATATATAAAACTAGCTGTCCTGAATGACTTACTGTTTAAGCTATTAACGCACGACATAAACTGTAAGAGTAACGAGACTGTAAACTTTACACTAGATATCTTACGAAATGTTGATCGTGCAATAAGACTGGGTTTTTATTGAATACTTTAGAAGAATTTTATTCACTAACTGCACTATCAAGGCATGACGTAAATGAAAAGAGTTAGGAATCTGCAATTTACAATGCAATTACACTAGATAGCTTACTAAATTTCAGCAAGCAATAAGACTGGGTTATATTATATTAAAGACGACAAACAATCCAAAATTCCAATAACAAGTAAATAATAAAAAAATGAATAAATAGTAATTAAATGTATATATAAATGTCTCTTAAACAATAAATTTTAATTGTAGATAACTCGAGGCATGTAATAAATATTTATTATGCGTTTAGAAGTGTGAATAGCATACTTGTACATTGTAAATGATTAGAGAGTGCAACTGACCAGAAGTTTAGTGCATGTTGAAGGCGAAATAAAGAGATTAATCTTGATGAGTAGACGCACTCGAGTTGTTCAAGCTGATGATAGCGAAGTGAGTCTAGCCAAGCGATAATATGAGAATGCATTGCGACATTTAGCCAGCGGACAATATCAACGTTATTATGACGTTGGCACAACGAAGATGCGAACTGCGAACTGAAAGTTAGAACTTGCAGTTCATAGAGAGAGAGAGAGAGCGCGAGAGAAGGAGAGCCACAGAAGCCAATTCAGAGCGAACTTCCTGTGGCATATGAATGCCGCGAAGTGCGTGCATGAGTGAATAGTTGGGGTGTACTCGCAGTCGCAGTGAATGAGTGGGCGAGTTGGTGAGTGAGTGAGTGCAATCAGGTCTCGTAAAAGATTATATGGCAAGCACTTTGCTGCCGGCGCAACTGACTGCAAATAATTGCAAGTCTTAACCAAGATGTGCGTTGGCAAAGAGAGAGAGAGAGAGAGAGAGAGAGCAAGCGAGCGCATTGTGTTGACATTTCAGACAGACAGAGAGACGAACAGACAGTGACAGTTATTCAAGGAGTCTGTCAGTTAGTCAGCTAGTCAGCTAGACAGTTGTTCAGCTTGGCAAGAGAGGGTTGGCTTGCTTTAATGCCGCCGCCGGCTGTGTGGCCTATTAAAAGCGTTAGCGTGTTTCACTGATGGCCTCCAAATGAAATTAGGATTGCCGCTGGGATGCGGCATGCGTTCGCTTCAAGATTGCAAATGTGATTGCGATTGCGATTGAATTGGAGTTGAAGTTGAAGTTGAAGTTGAAGTTACTCTTCAAGTTTGCGTTGGAGTTGGGAAATTGCAAATTGTAATCGAAGCCTTCGCATATTTGAGCTGATCTTTCAGCTTCACTGAGTTTTAGTCTGTTGTTTTTTGTTTTTTTTTTGTTGTTGTTTTTTTTTTTTTTGCCTATCGACGGCCAAATCATTTGTCAGTTAAGATAAAATACGCTGCTGGCAGTATAAAAGCTAAGCGAATGAAATGATTGCCACGCATCACCGGTCACACTCAGTAACTGTATGAGTATCTGTATCTATGCAGCTTGTGCTTGTATCTATGCGCTGTATTAAGTTTACATGTGTGCTTTTCGCTTAGGCAGACAGCTAGATAGATGGTTAGATAGACACAGATAGATAGATAGGCAAGCAAAGCTGACGACTGCCATTGGGAGTGGCAGGCTTATTTGCATATCAATATGTGCCGTCAGGCAATAGACCGGCTCAAGTTGCCAACAGCAGCAGCTACAGCTACATCTACAGCTGGAGCAGCCTGTTGGCTGTTTGCTGCCTCCCCATTCCCATCATGCGACACCCTTCGACTCTTTGCTCTCTTCACTCTTCAACTCTCGACTCTCCACATTCTGTGACTGTTGCCTCCTTCTCAAAACGTTAAGCGGCTGCATTAGTATTATTTAAGCTTATGCTTATGCTTGTGTGTATTATGTGTGTGTGTGTGTCTGTCTGTGTATGTGTTGGAGCATCCATCTTCCCTTTCTCCTCCTCCTCTTCCTTCTTCATCATCTCTCTGTGTCAGCATTTGAATCCGCCCTTTGGCTTCTGCTCTGATTCCATGGGTAGCTCAGCCATTAATCTCCATTTGTAATTACTTCTTATAAATCAGATTAGCCGCTATCTCCAAATATTAATAATAAATACAAATCATACAAATTATGCCATACATAAGCACGCATACTAATCGATGGCAAGCTCATTTAAAGTGTTTGCCGATTGAGTTCTTAGCTTTAGATTTAGCTTTGAGTCTGTAATTTTAATGCAGCAAATTCTACAACAATTGCGGTTCGCAGTCTGGGAATTTCTATGCTCTATGCTTTTCAGTATTTTCTTTACAGTGCTTTCTGTTTCCTTTTTTTACCCGTTACTCATAGGGAAGAAGGGTATTATAGGTTTGTGCCTCCAACTGGAAGAAGGAGGCATTTCCGACCCTATAAAGTATATATATTCTTGATTAGCGTCAACAACCTAGACGATATAGCTATGTCTGTCTGTCCGTGTGTAAACAATCGAATAACAAGCCCGTTTTTGAAGCAAGAGTCGATTTTTGGTAAATATATTAATATCTACAATATTTATGATACCTCAAAGTTTGGTTGCGTTCATATAAAAATTGTAGAATTAGAAATTAATTTTGTATGACAATCTGGTATATTTCATACTCTATGGTATATTTTGAAAGTAGTTATATATCAATATTAACAAGTAAGAAAGCTACAGTCGAGTGCACTCGACTGTGAGATACCCGCTACCCATTTTGAATAAAAGAAATATATTTTGCGATAATTTTCTCAAAATATACCGAATATACTGCAAAAATACTAAAAATATACCAAATAGTATATTTGGTATATTGATATAGTACCGCATTCAAAATATACCATAGACGGCACAATATACCAGATTGTCATCTAAAGCAACAACCCTAGTAAGTAGACGTGTTTGCCCATACAAAAGTATTTCTTTAATAACTTCGACAATTTTCATCTGATCGCAACCAAATTTTCAGGAATCATAACTACTATAGTTATTATTATATATACCAAAATTCGCAACTCTAACTTTAAAATTACGCTTGTTATTCGATTTTTTTGATTTTCGGGGGCGGAAGTGGGCGTGGCAAAAATTTGAAACAAACTTGATCTGCGTGCAAACATAACAAATGCTGTCGAAAAAAAATTATAGCTCTATCTCTTATAGTCTCTGAGATCTAGGTGTTCATACGGACGGACGGACAGACACACAGACACACAGACACACAGACGGACAGACGGACAGACGGACATGGCTAGATCGTCTCGGCTGTTAACGCTGATCAAGAATATATATACTTTATAGGGTCGGAGATGCCTCCTTCTACCTGTTACATACATTTCCTGCCGGCACAAAGTTATAATACCCTTCTACCCTATGGGTAGCGGGTATAAAAATATAGCCTTTTTTGCGGTACATTAATTTGGTATATTTTAATATTAATACCAAAATAAGTAGCGGGTATCTTACAGTCGAACACACTCGACTGTAGTTTTCATACTTGTTTTGTTGCTGTTTTTGTATTTTGTAGTCAAGGCCAATCAAACTGGAAATCCCCATTCACCAAAAAAAAACATAGCATTTTGTTTGCGCATATGTCTGTGATTCAGTCTTTCAATGCAGCTCCATTATGTTATGTATACGCATCGTGGACCCAAGGTCTGTTCTCTCGCCTGGTCCTTGGTACCTGAGGGTCCCAGTTATGCCACGTCTGGCCACAAAGGCTTCGCGTATGTGTGTGTGTGTGTGTGTGTGTGTGTGTTAGTGTGCGTGCTTCTTTGTGTGACTGTATGGTTGGGCTTTCTTCTCTCGTTTCTTTTCTTTTCTTTTCTTTTGGTTTTTGTGTATTTTCAAGTGCCACGCGCCAGCCCATTGATTCATGCCAAGGATTCAGTCGTTATCATCCGTTTATCTGCCCCTTCCCCTCCCCTCGCCATCCCTTACCACCCCCTTGTCTTGCCTTCGTCAGGCTGCTGTTTTCTTTTATATGCGGCCACTGAATGAGTCCCCAGCTGCATTCATTTGGAGCACACTCACACACACACACAAAAATACGACGCCGGTTCGAGTTTTAGCCTGAGCTGTTGTTAATCAGACGCCTCTGTCTCACTCACTCCCACAATCTTCCTCTCTATCTCACTTTCTTTATGCTGTGTCGCAAAGGAACAAGGCCAAAAAAAACCGCAGCAAAGAAAAGCTCGAGACAATATCGCAGCTACAAGGTTTTCCAGATCCTTTTACAATTTCAATTAGTCTGCCACACTTTTGCCCATTTTCCACAATTTTGTGCAGTAGCTGATCTCAGCTCTATATACAGACTCTTGCCAGACTGTGTCTCGTTAGCTTAATTAAAGGATGCAACTCCTTTAGAGACAGAGACGCATATTACCTGGTAAAAATCAAAAATATATTTAGTTCGAAATAAAATGCATTAAAAGTTGTAGCAACAATTTCTTAGTTAATACTTTACGCAACAACTCTGCTTAAACTCAGCTTCGTAATCCATTTGGTGTCCAAGTAGAATAAATAAATTTACTCCTACTTTATTCACGTAATAATACCTCTTCTTGTTGTTGTTGTTTCTTTCTGTGTTAATTACAGCGCCAAAGGGTCAAATCATACGCCTGGACTTTCGCAACTCGTTTAACATCGAGGCCAAGGAAGAGTGCAAATTTGATTTTCTTGAAGTAAGTACACAAACAGGGAAAAAAGAAACTACAATAACAATAAAAAAAAAAACATACAGATACGAAACTAGTGGCAACAACAAAATGCTTTAGCATAAAGCTCAACTTTGTTGCTGGCAAGCACAAAACTTGAAACGTTTTGCGTTGAGAAAACTTTAGAAATTGTTTTCCTTTTCGGAGCAGAAAATGCCTTCGGCATTTTTTCTATGCCATGCATTTTGCATGACAATTTTTACACGGTGTGCCCCCAAGTTTTAATTGAAAATTGGAAATGGACTATGCCGCCGTCCGCTACACATGTCGTATACGCAACATGCAACAACCAACTGGCTGTGACATCAAATAAAAAAAAATAGAAAAAAAAACAAAAAGCACTTTGCGAGATCCAAACCAAAACTTAATCAAAGCTTTGCCACAGCACAAAATATGTGCAAGTTTCATTCGTTTGAGCTGCCAGCTAATTAACAAACTAACTTCTATTTTATTTTTTTTATAACTCAACAGAACTTATTAAATCAAAGCTGGCTTTATTTTTGCCTTTAACTTTGCTAACTTATGTACGAAAGTTGCGTAATTGCTAATGTTGCTGCGGCGCACTTTTTATTAAAATCTATTGCAACATATTTTGCACAAAGTTTTTGTTAAATTTCATACATATGTAAGACTACGGGAAAAACATAAAAATTTAAGTGCAATGAACAATTAAATTGTTTTGTATTATGTTAGAATATGAGCAAGTATTTTTACAAGTTTAGCTATCTAAAGAGAAAGAAATTGAAAAGTACAAACCAATTTGGTGATTTCTATATAAACAGATTTACTTGGAAAGAAAAGAAGAATATAAAGAGCAATCTGTTTAATATGAGATGTTGTAAAACTTTAATATGTAAAATTTGAAGGAAAAACATATAAATCTAGTTGCAATATTTTGTTAATTCATAGCTAAATTTAATTTTTTTTTTGCAACTTAATTACAATACTTTAAGAACGCAGTCTATTTTATAATATTAGTTGTATGTATTTTTTCGTTTTATTTTCCTAAAGTAATCTCAATTTTAAGTAAAATATTATTGAACTGCGCTTTCTCAATACTTAGCTTTACTTTTCTGACTACCCGTTGTGAATGAGCCGAACGTATGACAAACATACTCGTATTCCCCACATGGTCGTAAATCGCCGATGTCGCTAGTCGTTGTCCAGTTAATCATTTGATAACTTGCCCGTTTTCTAAATGTCATGTGGTTTCATTCGTTTGTGTGTGTGTTTTTTGGCTTTCGCTAGATACGCGATGGACAATATGGCTTCTCGCAGCTGATTGGTAAATTCTGCGGCACAGATTTCCCACCGGAAATCACCTCGAAGGAACGGTATCTGTGGCTGCATTTCCATTCGGACGATACCATTGAATACACGGGCTTCAGTGCCGTTTACGAGTTTCTGGATCGCAATCGAGAGTCGCCCAGCACGGACCTAAACTGCACAATCGAAAAGGATGGTTTTGAAGGCTTCATCAACTCAACCGATGTCCCAGCTGACATAAGGGAGCAGGTGATACGCGATAAGATTCCTCTCGATTGCATTTGGCGCATACAAGTCAAGGATAATTGGAAAGTGAGTTGAAAGACAAGCGCACAAAATCTGTGTTACAATATTTACATTTACACCAACTCACTCCACTCTTCGCTTTTCTTGCAGATTTTTTTGAAATTCCTGACCTTTCAGCTAAGCAAACCGAATGACTGTGAGACGAACTTTCTGGATATATTCCCAGAGCAAACAGTGATGCCATTAAGGTAAGAGTTGCAAGTTGAAGCTGAAGCTGAAGAGATATCACAGAGGGTGTTAGACATTGGCTGCTTGCTGGGTGGTGGATGGTGAGCTAGGTGGCGTATACGCAATGTACGGCACGCCACAAACCAATTTCCGCTTCACGAATGCGCCACACAATGTGAAGTCAGCCAAAAAGCAATGTAACGCTATAAAGATCAAAGCATGTACAGCAAAATTTCAATTTATTACCGGCCAAAGTAAATTGTATGCTAACGGAAGTTGCGGCGGCGCCTTTGACTCGCCCAACTTGAATTGTTTTGTGCCACCAACCGAAGCGCCGAACAGCACCCTCTCCCTTTCTCTCTTTGCTACCTTCACCGTAGTCAACCAGCTGAAACCTATGCAGACATCAGCCAGCCACACACACACACACAGCCCACAGCCCATTCACGATTCACGATTCATGCATATCCTAGCCTCTTCCACCTCTCTCTCTCTCTCTGTCCCTTCTACCAATCACTTTTTGAACGCTGCCATTCAACAAATTTCCACTTGTTGCTGCTGTTATACTGTTCTCCCCCATTCCCCCTCTCCAGCCAATGGCAATTGCAATGGCATTCGATTTAAGGCCTGCTTTTTGAAAGGCCAGACTACGGCTTTTGGCTTTTGTGTGCCCCACTGATGGGAATAACGACGACGTCGATGTCGACGACGACGACGACGACGTCAATGACAGCACCACTCAAAGTGATTGACTGTTCTTTCTATGTGGCTGGCGGTCTGTGTATAGCTTGACTCTCTGTCTAGCCAGAGTCGCACATTCTAGGCAGGCTGGCAGTTTGGCATACTCATTGATTTGCTGCTAGTTGCCATTGCCATTGCCAGGGCCATTGCCATTGCCCTTTTGCCAATTGCCATTGCTATTTCCACTGGCTGCGAAGTGGCCATAGCTGTCGCTCTCAAGTGTCCCTTCGATTCCCATTCGAAATCTTTGCCACACAAACACATGCGTGTTTTGCAATGCATGCAAAGCAAGTAAATCGCTTAAACGAGAACGCTTTCAAAACAGTTTGGCAATTAGTTCGCATTAGTTTTGGCTATGGACGTAAATAGATCAATTTAAGATAGTTGAAACAATTCCAATAAAGAGTCGCGTAGATATTATGAAATATATATTTAATATATATATTTCTATATTTTTATTTATTATTAGAACTCACTTTATTTACTCTCCATCGAAATATTAAATTACAGTACAAACATTTGCTTTAAGGCGACCCTCGGTGCGAAATTAAAAAGCATTTCTCTACTCGCTCTTTATTGATTGTATTCTCTTCTTTATTTTCGCTGTTGTCATTTATTTTATCTGTTACACATTTTCCTTTCCATTCACTCTTACTCACCCTCTCTCTCTCACTCTGTTTTTCTTCCACTTCTCTTTGTGTTGTTGCAGAGTGAAAAACTTTTGTGGCTCGGCGGGCGAAAGTATTACAACAGAGTCCAATATTCTGCACATGCGATTTTACGCCGAACAAAGTGCGATTACCTCAACGTTCGCCATTCTATACACAGCGTTTCGGGACCGCGGCTCAGGCAGTAAGTTCCACCCACAATTCAAACTGCTAACAACTTTCAAAAAACAAAAACAAAAGCAAAATATATATGTATATATACATAGTATATAGTGTCCCAACTTTGGAGCACACTGCCACAGTAAAGTACTTTTGCTATGATGTTTTAACCACACACAAATAAACAAGCAAAATAATGAAATTATACGTCTTCGGCTAGCCGAAGTTTCAATACACTCGCCGTCTAAGAATAGAAAGTATTAAAAACAACAAAGATATACAAAAAAAAAATAATTAGAAATTATTTAAGAAATTAAGTTCAAAATATTAAATGGAGAATATAGCTAAAAGGTTTCAATAGTCGATAATGAATAGCTAATAAAAAGTACAAAATATTGAATATTAAATCGATTTTCGAGAATAGAAAATTTTAATAGAAAATCTTATACGAAAAATTCTAAATACAAATATTAAATAGGAAAATATTCATTAAAAGAATTAAACATTAAAAGGAGATAGATAAAACTAGAGTGAAAATAATCAAAAGTATTGAATAGTCAATGTTAAATATAAAATATTCAGAATAAAATGTTAAAATCAATAGTTTAAAGCCATTAAATTTATTAAATGGAAAATTCAAAATATATTATTAATTAATAAATAGTTAAAAGATTTGTGAACGCAATATTAAATACAAAGCAAACAAATTTTGGAATGGTATAATATTAAACATTATCTATTATATTTAATTTGATACGTATTCTTTTAGTATTTAGAAGCAACCGTTTAACTATTAGATATATTTATGATATACTTTTTTAAATGTATTATGTAAAATAGAAAATCTTCAAACGAAAATATTTAATACAAAAATTAAAAGAGTGAGCTCATGAAAGAGAAAATATTATACTACAGATAGAAATATGACTTTTATTTTTTGATTAATTACATTTTGATAAATTGGGTTGATTTTATTTATAAATTTTGCTTTAATCAAAATTCATTTATGAGTAATATTTCCGAGAATTCTACGAAAATGTATGCGTGTGTGATTATGAAGTTTGGTTATTAAGACACTAACTCCTTCAGCGTTGAATGCGTAATGTGAGAAAATAGAGCAACCTCATGACCAAAGTGTTGTTGGTTGTGGCTAATCCTTCAAATTTGCCGCACGTGCGTTACGCGAACTTTTGAAAAAGGCAACGGCAACGGCAACAACAAAGAGCAGCAAGAGAAGGAGCTGCAAACGGAACAAGGACAATGGGCATGGGCGAAATCCAGAGCAATCCAATGTTAAGCTGCCACAATCCGAACTGGCTACACAAACACTAGAGTCCAAGTCCCAAAACTGAAGCCGAAACGGAACCAACGGAGGCGGAGACATTGGCGGCCCCTTTTGTTTTTTTTTTGTTCTGTTTCTTTTTTTGGGAGATGGCTTTTTTGGCAGACTTTCTGCCATTTTCACTCTTGGCCATTTGTAATGGCCTGCGGCGGCGGCAAACATCTTCGACGTCAACACACAACTGTCCATGTTGGTTGTCTCTGCGTTTGCTTTGCGAAAGCTAGCTAAGCGTCTAACTGTGCCTCTGTCTGTCGTGTCTGTCGTGTCTGTCTGTCTGTCTGTTCATCCGGCTAGCTGACTGTCTGCCGACCAGTTTTGCGTGATTGCCGCCTGTTGCCAAAGGCTAAGCACTCTTTTGTCATTCAACGATTGTCCTTTGTTCCTGGGCATTGTTAGCTTCTCTCGCTCTCGCTCTGGCTCGTTCGCAGAACGCGCAACTTCGACTTTGGCACTTTACAGTTTACAGCTATCGTCACATAGACAAAGACTGAGGTTGTACTTTTAGTTGTCACTGTCGCAGGCATTGCAATTATTGTTGCTGGAGGACGATTTATGTTTGAGATTATACGTATTTGTTTTGCTCCAGCTCCAGCTACAGCTTCAGTTACTGCTGTTGATTGCCGTTGTTTTTTTCTGTTTTTCTGTTGGTATTTTTTATTTGATTTAATCTATCCATCTCTGTCTTTATTGTTTATTTTAAACCATGTCTTTTACTCTCAATAGGTTGCGCCAGTGATGAGTACGATTGCGAGGATGCGACCTGCATATCACAGGAACTAATGTGTAATGAGCGGGACAACTGCAAATTTCGCTGGGACGAGGAGAAGTGCAAGGTAAGAGTAAGAGTAAGCGAAAGGATAACGAGTCCTTGAGCATGCCCACACACAGACACACACACACACATTATGTAGGCCAAACAAACGTGCATCTAATTATAGGGCAACGCATGTGCCACACACACACACACATAAGACTCACTATCATTATAAGCCAATGCCCAACACGTTCACACATACAAAGAGAGCCAAAAAGTTGGCCAAAATAAGTTTTGTTGCCAAAGTTTGAGGTTTGTATTTCAGGCGTGCTCAGTCACAGTTTCCTCTGCCCCCTCACGCTCCCCTCCACAGTTTTTTGTTTGTTTATTATTTGTTGTTGGCACAGCAATTGTGTTAGATCATTAGATTTGATAAAGACTTCCAAGCACGATTCTCAGCACTCGCTGGGCCCCAAAAAACTCGTACTTACTTGCTCTGCCATTAAAGTGGACCGCAAATAGTTTTCTATTGCTCTCTGCAAATCGCCAATGTTGGAAAATGCCCCAAAAACTCAACTAATTGTGCTAACTGCACTAAATAAAGAATAGACACACAAAAAAAGGCAAACTAAAAAGAAACAAACGCAACCGCATGTTGCTACTTTACGACATCCTTAAAGAACCCTTCACTTCAACTTAAGAAAGGATTTTAACTATCAAATCCACTCGAAAACTGTGCTTAACTTAACTCTTAACCCTCATATAAGTTTTGCATGTGCTTTAGCTTAGACTGACAGTTTAAATAGCCTGTAAATTTATTTATATTCTATAAAATATATAATTTTAATTAAATGAAATTTAAAAAAATATATATACTTAGAGAAAAACAAATATAAATGACAGTAATTAATCAAATTCTATTCAGAAAAACGAAGCTACCTTTTGGCAGCTTTTATAGGGTATCGAAATGGACACATCAGTGAAATAAATCTTTGCATAAAACGTAGATTTTATGACTCTTGAAATTTGTTTTAAATGAGCATTCCAAGGGAATTTAGTAAAATAAAAAAATAAATTACAACTTGTCTAAGGCAGCCAGGCAAATTGTTATGTTAAATGCAAAGTTTTTTATGGCGATCTGATAAATCAAGAGAACATAAATGTGCTTTGGCTTTGCTGTAATGAGAATCCTAAAAAAAATTACTGAATACAACTTTAAGCTTCAGCTGACAATTCACAGAAAAACGCTCATTAATCACCGGACTAAATACATATATAGAATTTTTCAATTCATATATGTATATAAGGGAACAATAAAGTAGAAAATTAGATGATTTTGCTATGGAATGAAAATTGTAGGTAATGGAGCGATTAAACGCTTTTGATTTGGAGTGGGCATCATCGATAATATTTTGATTGAATTACAAAATAATTCAAATGTTTTTGGGGGAGCGCCCATTCATTTCATAATTAGCCCAATGGGTCAATCATAAGCTCAATCATGTGCGTACACAAATTATGTTTATTTAATTAGTTCGCATTAAAATTTTGCGCTGAATCATTTGTTAATTGCGTGCATCGAATTTTGTTTTCGAAATTGGCCACTAACAAGCAACAACAACAACAAGAACAACAACACAAAAGCCAGCCATTCATCCATTTTATTAGCTAATCCTCAAATTTTAATGTGCTGCCGTAAATGAGCTCTCGTAGCATATTTAACAACTTTTACCTAATTTGTAAAGCATAAATGTTATTTTTAGTAGCTTACTCGCAATCACATTCGCATTCACATTCCCATTCGCAATTTCAACAATCAACAAACGAGCAAAGTACGTGAATGACCTAACAATGAGTTTTAATAAGCTTAAAGACATCTTCGCATTTCCACTCACTTCAGCTTCTTAAGAAATCTTTAAAATGCGCAAAGCTGATTTCGATTTATTTTTGGAGCGCACAATTTAATGCTACCATATTCAAGCTACTTTATTTGACAGTAATTAAGCTTATTTTATTTTCAGCATTGCTTTGATCATTAACAATCAACTTATCGGTTGAAAACATGTTTTCAATATTCAAAAATATATTTAAATTGCAGTTTGCTTTTGAAAGACTAAATTGCATTTAATTCCAATTAACTTTTAAAGTCTTTTAATTTCATTTACGATGGTGTGAAAACTATTGCACATCTGGCTATGTTAAGAACTTAAGAAACTTTCAACAGATATGGTATATTTTGAATGTAAAAGTATATTGATACACCAAATATGGCATTCGGTATATGTTAGTATTTGCCCAGAATAATATTTGGTATATTTTCAGAATAATAGCACACTCGATTGTAGCTTTCATACTAGTTTTATACATATTTAAAGTAATGCGTATACTTAATATATACATATGTAATATAATAATTCGAGTGTACTGGACTGTGTGATACCCGCTATTCATTTTCAGTATTACCATATTCTACAAATATACCAAAGATATTATTATACTAAGATATACCGAAGGCTATATTTGGTATATCAAAATTGTACTACAATCAAAATATACCACAGAGTAGAAAATATATCAGGTTGTTCATTGTTTTGTAGAGCTTCTTTACTTCGTGAATATCAATAATAGAAACTTCCAATTAAAAGGCATTTCTTTAAGGCATCGCGAGTCAGAAGATTCACACAATTCTTGCTTTAATATTTAGTACACTCTTGAGAACTATATATAAAAGTGATACTAATTACTGGCATTTAAATTTCTAATTCATTCACAGACTGAAACGAATGGACAGTCGGAGCACGTGGTCATCATTATCATTGTGTTTGGCCTGATACTCGGCGGCATGGTAATCACATTCATTGTGAACTGCATTCGAAAGATAATACGTGATCAGAAGATAATACGCGTAAGTATCGTAAAGAAATGAAAATGCTTGATTGTAATATAGGCAACATGTGTGCGCGCCTCTCTCTCCCTCCACCCCCGCTCGCTCGCTCGCTCGCTCGCTCACCCGTCCCCCCGCTCACCCCAGCTAAATAATCTCTCATCTCTCAGACTGTGCCTTAGCCTTAGTAATAGCCATCATATATAGATATAGGCTACCATATATATCTATATGTATGTATGTATATGTAGCTATAGCTATATAATCCTACTCGTATTTGCCTTGCTCTCACAACTCTGACACTGACACTGACACTACGTGTGTGTGTGTGTGCTCACGCTCTCAATATTATGCTCGTGCTGTGCTGCTTCCGCTTGCATCCCCCCACATCCCACTCCCCACCTTTCCCCTTAAATACACTCTTTTCCTTACTATGTGTGTGTCTCCCTCTCTCTCCCTCACTCTCTATTTCGGTCTGTCTGGTAGAGCCTGCAGTCTACTATACGATTAAATTGCATTCAACGACTATCTGGCATTTCTTTTGTAATACATTCATGCACACAAACGCACACACACACACACACACACGTACATAGGCAGCACACAAAAGCAAGCAGCAAAATTTAATGTATGTAATTATAAAACAAAAACAACAAAAAAAATGTTTAGTTATTCCAGCTGAATAGATATGCAAAATGTAGCCAAACATGTAACCAAATCCTGCTGCTTTCACTCTGTCTCTTTCACTCTATCACTCTATCTTTCTCTCTCTCTCTCTCTTTCACTCTTCATTTCGCCATTATCTTCGTGTGTGTGTGTGTGGGTGTTTGTGTGAAACGTAATGAGCGCACGAAAGTATGCTATGATTTTTGTGGGTTGCCTTTTGTTTTTGCGTGCAGCTGACTCAAAATTGCCCCAAATTCGAAATTAGCAATATAAAAACAGCCAACGAACGAACGAACGAACGAATTCGATTATGCAGATATCCTGTAAACAGACTAGTCAATAATAATCAATAAACGCGCGGAACAACAAGTGCAACAACATAAGCAAAAAAGCGCAACCAAATTTCGTTGTTTTTCCACACTTTGTTAACTACTTAGTTAACCTCTTTGATAAGGCTGCGCATTTACAGGGTATAATGAGCTTTAATTGCAAACATTAAGTAGCGATATTACGAGTACTTTGAAGCAGCCAACAAGCATTAACATGGCCATCAACTTGAATTCATTTGGCTTAAACGAATCCATAGCAATGCCAGACAATTTTCTTTTTCGCCGATTACCTTTTGATGTGTGTGTGTATGTGTGTGTGCCTAAACTTTTCTTTGATATGAACTGACGCAGCGTTCGTGCGAACGCATTTCATTAGTGTACATAATTTCCACAACATTTTCATTGCAATTTTTATGCTTACTTTACTTTGATTTACAGCCAAGTTTGTGTTGCGTTTTTCGGCTGAAAAACGAAGCTGTTGATCTTTGCTCATTAATTTACATGAATTCAGGGAAAAGACGTGTGTGCAAAAGTTGTACTTTGACTTTATTTTAAAGCAGAAAAACCGAAGCAAGTGCCTTCAACTCGAATGCTGGACACGACTTATTTTCATGGCTCATCGCACATCAATTGTGCTTGAGAAACTGAGAGGCAGACTGCGATGGCATTGGCAATGGCCATTGACAGCTCTTCATGCGCACACACACGCACACTTGCAGACGTTGCGTATACGCAATGTATGCGTGACACATCTAGTGGACACATTACTTTGCCATCTCTCAACTCTCAACTCTCCACAGTTCCACAGTTCGTTGTCGTACTATGAGTACTTGAGCCAGCGGCTTAACGGCTGGCTGACCAAAACGCTGCTTCAATTTGTCTGCACTGTCAATATTACTTATACGCCACGTGACCGGCAAAATAGTTGAATGAATGATAGCATCTGCTTGACCTTGACTCTACACTCTCTCTCATGGCATGGGAATCAAATGCTCTAGATTGTAATTACAATTTATGATGGCACTGAGCATAAGGAATCAACAGCAACGTTCGCTGTCTTTTGGTTTTCCTCTTCGTGGTTTGTTTTTGGCACTTCTCGAGAACTCTTTGGGGAACGTTGTCCACTGGCCGCGTGGCGTGCAACGGCATGTTTGCTATCTGGGGCAACATTTCATTAGCTGTCGATTTCAATACAACTCGCCCGATGTCGTCTCGCTCAGGCTCTCGCTCTCGGTCTCTCGCCCGCATGACATGGCAAACCATTTTATTGTCATGGCATTGCCATCGTCAGCCGTCGCCGTCGTCGTCGGCGTCCAGTGGTTCCCTAGGGCATTACTTGCTGAGCCAGCTCACAGCAAAGGGAGTAGGAAAGAGACAGGGACAGAGAACGCAGTGAAAGCGAGTGAAAGATTGCGTTTGACTTTGACTTTTGGAATATTGACGAGCGACGTCGAAGCAAAAGCTGAAGCTGAAGCTGAAGCTGATGGTGAAACCGAAACAGAGACTCGAGCTTAAATTGAATATCATTGTGACGCCAGCAGCTCATGGCCAAAAATACACTACATCTGCTTCGCAGCAAGTTAATTAAGTGTGTGCCCTGATGTGTGTGTGTGTGTGTGTGTGTGTGTGTTGGGTCTGGTTGTTGGGCGTTGCCAACACTTGGCCATATTTATAGAGCGCGCAACCAGCTGCGCAGATGGCGGCAGACCGCTTGATTAAACACACGCCTCCCAGCTTGGATTTGTGTGCTTTGCTGTTTTCTATTTGCTTTTAGCAAAACAAGCCACGGCAAAGTGGGGAAAACGGATGAAAGAAATGCCAGAGCAGCATCAGCAGCACCTTTTTGGCCAATTTCATCTAACAAATTTCATTTGAGTTGACTAAGTTTGTCACACGCTTCATCAATGCTATGTATACGTCGAGTGTGTTATGCGCTCCTCTGTCTCTGTGTGTCTATCTCTGTGTGTGTGTGTGTGTGTGTCTATTTTACATTTCGAAATGTCACACGCCATTAGAATTACCAGACTGCCAACAGCAGACGACACCTACGACACCCAAAAGGATGCCAAGCGCAATCCAATGCGTTGCGTTGCGATGCGTTGCGTTGCCTTGCGTCCTTGCCACGCTGTGTCTATTAAATTCCTTGACTGCCGACTACATAAAGCGACAACGCAGCCAAAGACAAGACAACACAACACAACCAACACAACTGAGCAACAACAACAGCAACAGCAAAGTCAAAGACACGCAGACAATGGCGACAACGCAATATTATTTTACATACGTATGTATATGTGGAGCAGCTTCTCCTTCTGCAACTTCCACCGCCCCATGAAACAATGCTGCTGCCACTTCAAATTGCACTTCAGTGGCAGCACTTGTGCCACATTGCAAGGCATAAGAGTTTCATCAATGCTACAGCTACACAAATTAGTGATTAATTAGCATGCGCTAACATTGCGAATTCATAAGCAACAATAAGCATACCCTGTAAAGCAAAATGAGATAATTACAATACACGTTGTAAAGAGAAAACTGAAAAGTGATTATGCAAACACTTGTAAGAAAACCAGAGTGGAGTGTGCTTGACTGTGAGATACCCACTATCAATAAGAGCCAAACAGTGCGGTAAAAAATACATATGAATACTTTTTGGAGTCAGAGATGCTTCTTTCTGCCTGTAACATAAATTTCCTGCAATCACAAAATTAGCAGTTGTAGTGAGAAATACAGATTAACTTATCGAATTGAGCCGAAGACCTTTACAGCCAGTGCTTTAGAAATAATTACAATGAATTTTAATTATTACTAACCTTTTTAAGTAAATAAATAACTTATCAAATTATAAATATTACTAACATAAAACACAATCTTTCAGGCTTGAGGCAATTTTGTAGACTTTCAAATCGAATGTAATCATTAATAAATGCAATTTATTATCAGTTATTTTAATATTTTCCCAATACACATATTGTTGATATCTGATTTCTGAGTATTTGAGTACTCCACTCTCACTTAATTTGAATACCTCTATGGCGGCCGAAGGGCTTTTATCAGCGCACACGCAACACACATAGCAATCATGGAAGGTTAACGCATTGCATTGTGCTAATAAATCTGTTTTGATTAGCTAGCGACCAATTCAATTAGGGCAGCACAAAACAATAATGCGTAATACAAACACTCAGCAATCACACACACACACACATAGAGAAGCTATTGTACTATAGTATTCCACATCGATCTATTATCTGTAATAGTGTAACACTTAAAGGCCATTCAGCGTTTACAAAATTAACTGTCTAACAAAATGAAACGACTTTTGACTTCTGACTTTTGGCGCATGAAAGGCATAAAAATAAATGCGAAAAACGAAATGAAATAGAGCCAAGCAAAAAGCTAAAGAGCAAAAACAAAAAAAAACCATAGTAATAACTATCTATCGAAAGTTATGATAATCACAGAGGCGGCAACCACTTAAAACTTGTCCGAGAAAAAAATAGGAAAAAATTGAGCGGTTTTTTTTTGTTGTTTGTGTCGATTGTGAAAATTTTATGGAATTGCAGCAACTCATCGAATAGAATTGAATTTGCACAGCACAGTGTGTGCTGGCAGTATGCAGACACAGTGTGTAATTAAGAATATTTGGGCGATTGCATTTAATTGCACAATTAAATGGCAATCAGCGGACAAGTTTCCGGATCACTCGTTAATCGCTCATCAGTAATCTGTGTAATCTGTAATCAATAATCGGTAATCGTAAATCGTAAATCGGTAATCGTTAAGCGTTAAACGACGCAGTGAATTATAAACTTATGATTAAATCAACGCGCCGCAAAGCAAAGAAAAAACTTGAATAACCCGGCGTATACTTAATGCCAAAGTTTAGAACACAATTTTAAACGGCTTTCTTTTCGGTTTTTTTTTTGTGGGTGGGTGGGTGCTTGCTATCGATGCCGAATTGTAAAACAGCCGCTGACTATGCACGTCGAATGGTTCAATAAACACACACTGACATTCCCCTCGCTTCTGTTCCTTCTCCTCCTTCTTTTCCACTCCGTATGCTTAGCACACGTGCCTCCTTTTGAGGCTGCTTTAAGTGGGTCAGGGGAAAAGGTGGCAATCTGATTATCGCCTCAAGTGTTTGGCACAGCTTCAAGAGGTGTGTGTGTGTGTGTGTGTTGGGTGTGTGTTTGGATAGATGGGATAACTGTGCGTGCCGCTTCACCTTTCTCTCCTTTTATTTTTTTTTTCTTGGAGTCAAACTGTTTTCTGGGACGTGGGAAAATTATGCCATCAGAAAAATGATAAAAGTCGACAGACTCGAGGGGATTTTTTTTGTGTTTTTTTTGGAGGAGGCTGCGAGATTGAAAAGTAAAAACTGTGGCAGTCTTTTTATTGCCGGTCGCATTTATGAAACTGCATCAAATAAATTTGCACAAAGCGCACATCGAATCAAATCAATTCAACGTCAGCGGATTTGATAAAAATCATTCAGCAGCAGTTTCGATCGATTGACGATTCCACGATGCCACGATTCACGATGTGCGATGCGCGATTCACGATGCTTGATGCTTGGATAAGCCGATAGCTTAGGGAGGTTTTTCATTCCTGACCCCCCAACACACACACACTCTGCATATGTGTGTTTGTGAGTTTGGTATCTGGCCGAGAGCCGCAAGGAAATTGCTTTGCGGCAACGCCATCGTTGGCCACTTTAATATGCCGTTATGCCAACTAAATGGCGGCAAAAACAATGCAAAAAAACAAAAATGTAAAATAAAACAAACCACCAAACCGGTTGAAGAAAATATAAAAAAAAACCCGAAGGGAAAGAAAACCCTCGACTCGAAATCGAAGCGTGGCAGGAAAACAATAGAAAAATCAGAGAGAAGAAAACGAAATATTCGTAGCAAAAGATAAAGGATAAAATATTCATACATACACTCGTGTTTTCTCAATGTCTAATAAAATAAATGTATGTATTTTTCCATATGTGTATGTTGCCACCGTTGCATGCAACGGCCGCGGCCGTTGTCCGTTGTCCGTTCGCTTGCCCCGTTCTCATATGCTACGTTATAGTAGAAGTATTTTATGCTTTTAGCATCTAGATTTGAGCATGTACTTGCAGATAAAAAATATATAGTAGCAATATACGTATGTGTGTGTATGTGTGTGTATGTGTGGTTGCCACACATACTTCCCACATGCCACGCAATTTTGGCAGCGAGAGTCGCTCCAAGCGACTGCCAAAAAAATGAAACACAGTGCAGATCTTTGCAACTTTGGCAGGCAGGCGGGTATTTTTCTAGTTTTCCTTATTTTCTAGTTTTCTATTTTTGTGGCGAGCCACAAAAAGGTTGAGCAGAGATGCGAAGTGCCTGCCACATTCCACAGTTGACATTGCAAACGTGTTAACTGCTTTGCTCTTCCTGACCAATTCTTTTCCACTCCAGACGCCACGCCCTGACTGACGACTCTCCATTTCATTTTGGCCAAGATTTGTTTCCTTTATGCAAAGATGGTGGAATAGATTTTATACCTCCAGAAATCAATTGAATACCATTCAACAGTCTAGTGCACATTACATATTCGAAAAGCAGTTCGTAAGTTTCAAAAATTGCAATCCACATAAGTTACCTTGAGAAATGTTGAAATTCGTTCAAAAATATTACGATTTTGTTCATTTAACTTTGAAAATATTCCATGTGCCAATTGCCTTCTAAACTTCAGCTTAAGATCTTAAAAATCCTCACAAAGAATTACTTAAAATAACTTCTGAAATCTACAAATGATTAAATTAAATTTAATTCAACATTCTATGAGTTATTAAATTGCCAATAAAACGTTAGCTCATGAGTCATTGAAATATTTTGAAAATATTTTGCTGAGCAACTTTTTTAGTCTAATAAGCTTTCAATAAATGAATTTATGACATAGTTAAGTTAACATTTTAAACATTTAATGTTCTAAAGTGTAGTCAACTCTTTATCACAAACATGAAAATCGTTTAAGTTTTATTAAATACATTTATAGTAGACTTCATTAAGCTTCTTAAGTAATCGAAGTGCTAATAATTTGTAGATCAAATTTGAAGTGCAAGTTTATGAAATCTTCAAAATTTTGAGGTTGAATACTTTACATTTTGTCAAATGATTTTAGAACATCGTTTATTAAACATTTAAAAAAGAACAGTAAAAATCTTTCCAAATTTAATGCAGAATAGTTTTCATCACTTTCATTGCAAAAGTATAAATTAGAATCTTTCTGGACATGGATTAGGAGATAGCTTACTAGAAGATAATACTTTTTAACTACAAATAGCTTACCATAGTGGAAGAAGGTAATGCTTTTACGCTGAGCATGAAACGCACCTCTGTCTCTCTCTCTATCTATAGTATCTCTTCCTGTGTGAAGTGTGCTCTATTGGCCTGGCCATAACTGCATCCAATTTGGTAACAACCGCAATGCATATTTGAACTACCAATGCACACAGACACAGACACAGACACAGGCAGAGAGACACGCAAGCAATTTAGCCTTGAGTGATATTTTAGTGTTGGCTGCTTGCAACGGCAGCCAGCAGAAGCTGCTGATGTGGCCAACGATAACGTTAACGGCAACGGCAACGGCAACGGCAACAGCAACGGCAAGAGGCAAGAAGCAATGGGGAGCAACATAGTTCCCTCCGCTCTCTGCTCTTTACTCTGTCTCCAGTCTGGCAGCATCTCATTGTGGTGGCATTTCGTGTCTTGGCGGCCGCCTGCGAGATAAACAGCTTAGGAGTAAAACGCGACACATATGCGTGCCACAAAAGCCAGCTAAGAACGGGAAGGAGGAGATAGTTTGATAGTTTTATTATTTTAGCAATTTTGTTGTCACTGCGCCGCCATCTGACAAATGCATTTTAGCTTAATTTGATAGCGCTTGCTCTCGCTCTCGCTCTAGCTCTTGCCTCTCTCAATTGTTGTCGTTGTAGCCAAGCAGCATTTCATATTTCATATAAATTAAGTAATACTTGACGAGAGAGCTAGGAAGTGGGCGAGGCAGCCACTGGACACTTGAAGCCCAGCCGAGCACTGTCATGACGCATGGCAGCGTAATGGAAAAACTGCCATTTCCGCCAAAGAGAAGCAGCAGAAGCAGCTCATCCGCGTTGAGAGCTGTTTGCTCAATTGGGGAGCTTTTGGTTTCGTTCCCACTGGGGAGAAGTGTATCTGAGAAGCGGCTGCTAACATACAAGGCATACAAGACACGCTAACCTCTCTCTCTCCTACTCTCATGGCTTGTCATGCATTTGGGAGTGCAATATTTTATTAGAAACTGAATTCGCACACAGACATTGCGAGTGTGGAGGCGTATGGGGCGTGGTCCGTTCATGGACATTGGCTTAAGCAGCAAGTAATAACCAACTTATGTAGCTAACCGTATTTCTTTGCTCACATCAATTTCCCATTCTCCTGCCTTCTGCCTCCTGCTCCTGTCTCCCTCATCTGCTGTGCTGCATTGCATTCGCCCGAGCAAAATGAAATGAAATGAAATAAATCAAGCTGAAATGCAATTCGCAAAGAAACAGCGCCACGGCCATAAAATAATACATACAAGCAGCAGCAGGCAACCAAGCGGCATTCGAGAGACAGGAGATGGAGCTGAAGATGGAGCTAGAGACTTCAGGCTTTTGCCTCATCGCTCCAATGCTCGGTGGAGGATGCCACTCGGCGACGTTTCACAAGCTGAACAAAGTGAAAAGCGAATTGTTAGCAAAAGAACAGGAAAAACAACAGCAGCTGAAACAGAGGGGAAAAAAATAAGTCGAGAAAAGCTTTAGCTTAATGCGAATTGAAATGCTTGCACTTTAACTTAACACGTGGGTGTCGATGCGATGCTCTTACCATTTGCCATTTATTCACCTCCACCTCCTTCTCCTTGCTCTCCTTCTCCTAAGGTATTGACATTTTATGATGTTGCCCACCCTTGCAACCAAACAGCTTGGCTGTCAATCATTCAACAACATTTAGACAGTTCGTCAATCAGTTGAAACATTTTTGCTCTTTCCAAACGATTTTGCCCGGCGGCCTTAAAATTATGCTAGCACTTTGATAGGCTTTGCAAAAGCTTTGCCTGCTTACCTCTGGACTGATTGATCAATCGTCCATCTTGCTTAGTCAACTGCATTTTTATTGATCGATAAAATGTTATTGCTGATGCGCTTTAAAGTGTTTAAGAACTTTTAGTTTGTAGATCTAACTTTTAATTACAATATGTGAATTTAGACAGCTATTTAATAGTTTGTGCTCAATAACTCTCTGATCAATCACCATCAATCTTTGCTTCGATATAAGCGAGATTTCAGTATTAATTTGTTGTTTAAAATGATAAAGAAGATTTCTCTGCAGATATTTGCTGCTGACTAATCATCATACATCAATCAATCCATCCATAAAAATATTCAAAATATATGTTTTTAACTTCTAATTACTGTAACTGACTTGTTGAAAGTATTCAATCTGTACACTAAATCTCTGGTTAATCACAATCAATCAGTATTATTCTTTTTTATTTATATTTCTACAAAATATATATCGATACTCTCCATAATATGCATATATTAGCTTATTAATCAGAAAATCATTTTACGTATCGAGTAAAGCAATTCTTATTGTGATTGAAGAGATTAATATTACGAGTATATCAATCAAGTACAGCCATCTGTCATCAATTGCGCACTCGAATAACAATACACTCGCAGTATTCATATTCGTATTCATACATAAACGAGTGTTCACAATGGAAAAAGACTCCTTGATGCTTTCTCTCTTTCTCGCTCTCTGTTGATATTTGTGTTGATTTTATTACCCGCATTCGGTTGGCACTATGACAACACTTTGTTGCCAGCAGGGGGAAAAAGTGAACAATGATGAGTAGCACTCACTCATTCATAAGTACTCACAGCGTGAGTACTCCCCTTTTTGATTAATGCAATTTAAAGACCTCAATCTGAATATCAAACTAAGTGAATTCAATTCGACTAAATCAAAGAAATGCAATAGAAAATATTAGTATAATAAAATATCGAAATTTGTGTAATCCAATTAAGCTACTCTTGCTGTTGCCACAATAGGTTGCATGCCACTTGAATGTGGCACATACGAATACGAGTTGCTCTCGTTGCCTTCAATTGGCTTGGCGATTAACAGGAGCAGAAAGTTGATGCCAAGTTAATTTTCAAATGCCCCCAAGCCTTTGCCGCAACACAAAGCCAAAGCACCTACAGACCATCACAAAAAAGACTTCCCCTGTCTCCGTTTTGCCCCCCTCCTCTTCTGAGCAGCCTTCGCATTCGTACCTGTGCCAAAAATTCCAATTAAACAAACGCCAAACTTTTGCATGCAAAGCAAAATCAGTGATGCGATGATCCCAAAACTTTTACATCCTCATAAAATATATTTCAGCCAACACACACACATACACATACACAAATAATAAAATAAAATATATAAAAAAAAAAGGAAACGCAGAGAAAACGATTTAATAAAGTCATCAAGAAGAGCCAAAATTGTTAAGAGTCAAATGCAAACATAAATCATTATCGCAAAAATGGTGAAATATGTGTGCCAAAAAGCATCTGATGAACTGTGAAACCAACAACCAAAAAACAACATAAAAAATCAAAAGTATGCTCGACTGCGAGGCACTTGCCACGATTTACAGTTGCTCTATTTGTATAATTTAATGAAGTCGCCTTTTTAAACACTGCTCGACTACGCGACACTCTCGATTTCGAAATTGTATTTTATTATTTGTATTTATTAATCAGAGTTTCACAACTACACGTCCAATTAATTTTGGCTAGCACTGTAGGGTATGTGAATTGTGCATGAAGTGCGCAATTTCTAACTCAATTGTGGTAGCATGCAAAAAAAATACAAACCAAATTGATGTTATTAAATTTAAATATCAAACGCAATGCGTGAAAGTCTCTTAAACAAAAAATTCCCCAGACGTGCGAAATATTTATGAATTTTGCGCAGCAATTTTGTGGCCAATTAAAATGTGCATAAAAAATAAATTACAACTGTGTGTGTGTGTGTGTGTGTGTGTGTGTGTGTGTGTATGTGTTAGGCACCTAAAAGTATTTGCATTTGCTGCTGGCTCAATTAACGTTGCGGCAGCATTGACAATAATTGGAATTAAGCTTAGCGAAATCAAAGCCAAAAACCAAAAATCCAATTAATTGCATTTCAATTAATTCAACTCAAATAATTTATGCACCCCCCAAAACAAATATGAAAATTTCAACTAGAAGAACTCTGACAATTGTGAAGAGTGAATTGATTGATTCCTGCAGAGAAAATTGCAGCTTGATCGCATGCTAAATAAATCTTTGCCCTCTTCTATGCATTCATTCAAATTACTTTAGAGCAACTCATTTGAGTAATTTTTCTCACATTATCCTTAATTTGTTTATATTATTTATTACACTTTAAATAATTTAAGTGACAACTAATTGAAGTCCTAAGAAATTTGTATTTCTAAAAGTGAAGCTACATCTCAAGTTTTATTTTAAATACAGTTTATTATTTAATCTTAAATTCATTAATTATTTATTTCAAGCGCGTTTATCGTTATTTTATTGTTCTTTAATCTTTATTGTCACTTGTCAAAAATTGCAGTAATTTAAATAAGAATGAATTGAAATTCTAAGGAATATATTTAAAATAAAAAATAATTCAAATTTTTGCCTAATTGTGAAATTAACTCATTTGAACACATTATTTTTATTTATTCTTTAATTTGTTCGTTATATTTATTAAATTTGTGTTAAGAACTCTTATAATGAGATTAGCTTTATTCACACACTTAAATGTATTTTTTAATTTAGAAGGAAACTCATTCATTATTTTATATGTTATTTTATTATTAAATTAACTTTTCTAAATTTTAAAGAATATTATAATAATTTAAATAACAATGGAATGAAATCGAAGCGAATATAATTCAGAAGTTCATGATTTTCTTTAGTTTAAATGCCAACTCATTTAAACACATTTCATTATTTCATTTGTGATCTGTTTATTATATTTATTAAATTTATTGTAAGACTTTTCATGATGAGTTAATCTTTATGTACTATTTAGTAATTATAATAATTTAAATACATAACAATGAAATGAAGTTCGAGCAAAAAAATACACCTCAAAATTCAAATATGTGCTTTATTTTAAAAGGCAAAAAAAAAATAAAAACTTGCACACTGCTCAATAAAGAGACAAATATTAGAATAAAGTAAACTCACAGCAGGAAACAAAATAATAAATAGATCCAAGTTGGACAGACGAAACTGTATGCTACAACAAATGGCTTCAATTACAGCTGCCACCTGTGCTCTCTGCAATTTTGCTAGAAAATCTTGAAAATGTTGTACAAATAAGCAAATCAAAAACAAAAAAGAAAAACAAAAACAAAAACAAATGACAAACAACAAAGGCAGCAGAAGGGCAGCAAAAGTATTATTTGTGAACATTTTGCTGCACAATTACAACAAAATAATTTTGATGCCTTTCGGCAGAATTTGAAAGCAATAAAGCAAAAAAAAAACTTAGCAAAAACGAATGTAAATTGAGAAAATTGAAGCAAATAAGCAAAAAATAAAAATGGTTTCGTTCAGTTTTGTTGAAAATTCAATCGAATTCGTTATATTTACAATCATTTATTTATGGCCAAATATGACAGTTTGATTTAAGCATTTAGTGCGTATTTACACAATTATTTTATTTTAAATTTAAGCAAATTCAAGTATTTATATTGAGCGAAGAGTTTTGTATTCATTATCGATATTTGTATGTTTTGTTATTTTATTTTATTTAATTTATTAATTTGTTCGTTTTTAAGTGCTGTTCCCAAATTAACGAAATAAATGACATGCGAAACAGTTATATACATAGGTATTTCCCAAATTGCACAAATTTCAGAGTGACCGTTTTTGACAGCATTTATGTAGCTAAATTTTGCACGGAAATCGAAAAAAAAAATGAAAAATTCATGGCCACACAACCGTATTAAATAAATTAATTTATTGAAAAAAAAAAACAGATGAACTCACATACGTTGCCAATTTCTGTGTCCCAAGCAAATTTTATTGCAAATTTTTATTGACTTTAAATTTCATTCATGCGATTCCACAGTTTTAATTAATGCAGTTTCTCTTCACGAGAAAATGTCTCACACGCTTTCTTTTCATTGTTTTAAAATTTATCATATTTTTTCATGTGATCGCTTCAGCGATATCAATGCGAAAAAAAACAGGTTGTTTTTGTTTTTCATTTTATTTATTTTGTGCTGGGAACTTCGCAACGAAATGCCGTCATGAAACAATTTTGGCGAACGTTTATTTAATGGAGTTGTGCGGAAAAACGGAACATCACTTTATAACGAGCTATTATTTAAAATAAGTTAAGTTAAAAAAAAATAACTTCTTACAGGTTTTTTCATTTCTCAGAACGTAACCAATTTATTTATAATTTTCTTACAAACATTTTCCATAACTATTTATAGTTAAAGTCAAATTGCGTTTAAACACTTTTATTTTATTACCTATTCTTATTACTTGTGTTATTTGATTTGATTTCTTATTGCCCCATTTTTTTAAAGCGATTTTAATTGAAAATTGGATTAGCCGCAAGTCAGAAAGTAAACTCTCTGCTGGGCTGCAGTAAGAAGATTACCTTGGCCCCTTATTGAGTTATAAATGCCTTTTGAATGCCTGCCACCAGCCAAAGAGTAAAACGAAGCACATGCAAGAGTTGCAGTTGCCAAGTGAATCAATACAGATGAAATTTAACTTACACCGAAAAAAAATAAAGAAAGAAAGTAGAAAAAAAGGAAGAAATAAAGAAAATATGATATAAGAATTAATAAAGAAGAAAGAAAGAAGAAAGTCAGAAAGAGAAAATATCAATAAATAAAGAAGAAAGAACGAAAGATGAAAAAAAAGAAAGAAAACACATCTTGATTTCAAGAACATGTGATTTAAGTCCCTAAGTTCTTATTAATATCAGGAAAAAATCTTATAGTTTAAAAACCAAAAATCTTATTATAAGATCCAAAAAATATTACATTATATTTTTTTTGATTTTTGTTGTTTTTTTTACAATTTTTTTTAAATTGAGCTATTTTATTATTAAATTAGCTCATTCAGCTAGATACAAAAACTTTATAGAAATTTCGATGGATTACAGAATTTTATAACCCAAATTTAGTATTTTTATTCTAATTTGCGGAATTTGGCTAATGTTCAAGGTTTTAAGAATTTGTGCTTATTTTTATAACCCAATTTTGAAGACCAATGTTCTTGTTATTTTGTTCAGTGTATGCACACAAAGCCTTTGCCATTTCTGTGCTGCGTTTGCTCAAGCTGCCTTTTAGTCAATATTATATTATAAATATTAATAGAAGCGAACGCGTTTTATTGTTGCATTTTACATATTTATTTTCCATGTTGGATTTTTTCTCTCAATTATTATTGATGGTTTTGCCTCGTTTCGCTTGTCATCTTGCGGTCTATCTCAACTTTTTTTTTATTGTTATGGTCTGTCGCTCTCGATCTCTTTCTCCCTTTTAGTGTGTCGCATTATGACAATTTCTTTTTATTATTATAAATATTTCGTTTTTTACTGCAATATTATTTTGTTACTCGATTTTGATGTGAAACTTTTGTAGTTTGGCTTCACATTACGAGCGTCCTTTGTGTATGTTTGCCTTGCACATTAGAAGAGTCCTCTACGTGTACGTGTGTGTGTATGTTTGGCTTTTGACGGTTGCAAGACATGACCGCTTGCCCTGCTTGGATTGTTAGTTTTGTTATGGTTTGTAATTTCAGTGACCAGCATCAGTTCTCCAACTGTGTGTGTGTGTGTGTGTGTGTAGTTGCAACTGGTTGCCAGTCGTGTCATGCATGATTCTTTGCCAACACACAAAAGCAGCTCAATTCCCGCTCACTTCCTTTTGGCAGTCTGAAAAATACGCATACGCACTGTTGGCCATAGACCAAGTTTGTCTCTCTCTCTCTCTCTCTCTCTGTCTGTCTCTGTCTCTGTCATTGTGATTGTGTTGTGTATTGTCTCTCTCTCTCTCTCTCTCTCTCTCTTTTTCTCTCTCTCTCTGTCTCTGTCTGTCTCTATCTTTTTGGTTGTCTGTTTTCACATCACATCACCACACAAATTCTCTCACACAAAACACACACACACACATTCTCTGTGTCGTCTCTCTCGCACACCATTCTCTCTACACACTGTCTCTCTCTCTCTCTTTCTTTCTTTCTCTTCCTCTCTCTCTCTCTCTCTCTGTCTGTTCTTCTGTTCTTTCTATATGTTCTATCCACAGGATGTGCCAGCGCTACGTGATAGCGTCTATCACATTGATTCGTTTGTCTTGGACGCTCCAAAGAGCGCCATATTCGTGGGATTACAGAATGATTTCTTGTGCGATTTCACCTACACTCGCCACAAGGAGCAACAACAGCAGCAGCATGCTCTCGCCAACAACAACAACGGCAACGGCAACGGCAGCAGCCATACGCATACGCATACGAACAGCAACAGCAGCAACAGCTGCAGCCAGCGCAGCAGCATCGATAGCAGCAACAACAACAGTCAAATGCAGTTGCACAGCGAGAGCAACAGCAGCAGCTTTGAGATGCAGCAGCAGGTGTTGCCATTGGGCGATGATTACGATTGCGATTACGATTGTGACTACGATTACGATTGCGTTAGCAGCAATGCTCTCGACAATCTCTGTCCCTATCAGCAACAGCAACAGCTACAGCAGCAACCATCGGCTGAGGAGCAGCAACTGCAGCTGCAACTGCAACTGCGGCAAGATGTGGAGCAGCCAGATGAAGAGGAAGAGCTAGACGAAGAGGAGGAACAGGCTGAGGAGGAAGCTGAGGAAGAGGAAGCAGAGGAAGCAGAGGAAGAGGAGGAGTACGACGATGGCATTGGATTTAGCTGTGACAGCGACAGCGCCACCATCGCTGAGGATGATGAATTTGTGCTAGTCACTGGGCATTGTCTGCCACTGACCAGCAACAGCAACAACAACCACAAT
The DNA here is from genome assembly GCF_023558535.2 of Drosophila nasuta. NCBI lineage: Eukaryota > Metazoa > Arthropoda > Insecta > Diptera > Drosophilidae > Drosophila > Drosophila nasuta. The sequence continues at coordinate 8,521,442 of NC_083459.1, read as the reverse complement.
AACAACAACAACAATGGGAACAGCAACTCCAACTCGAACTGCAGCAGCTCATTGCAATGCAGCACGCCCACAGGCATTGATGGCTGCTCATCGGCAGCAGCATCGTCGACAACATCGGATGTGGACGCCATATTGCCGGACCTAACACCGCCATTGCCACCGCCACCGCCACCGCCGCCACCTCGCCACCAGCAGCCACAGCTGACGGTCAAGTCGATGCCGAAGGCTAGAAAGGCGCTGAAATTTTTTAATAAAATCATCTAATGCGAAACGATATCCCCCCGCCTTCTCTCTACTCCACTCCCCTTTCACTCCCCTTTCATGACATTTCTCATGCGTTTGTTGAATGTGGGCGTGGCCTCATTAAAAAGTCCAAAACGTTGCACAAAAGATCAGACACACACTGCTCAGACAGACAACCATTTGACCACATTGGGCTTTTGAGCCCATTTCCATTTGTTTCCTGCCTCTCTCTCCTCTCCCACCCTCCTTCCCCTCGCACTGTCCGCAAGCGAGCTTTGTACACGCTGCGCGTAATACGAGTTGATGCCTCATTAAAACTGCTGCTTGTTATTGCTGCAAATCTCTGGCATCGCTTCCTCGTCCTCGTCCTCGTCCTCCTTCTCTTCTACCTGTCGTCATTTATCATTCGCTCATTTTCCCGAATGCGACACAATTATGTGAATCCGTTAAGCATACGCAGTGTGCGCCCCACTGCAAAACAAAAAAAAACACTATTGAACGCAAAGCAGACGAACCCAACAAATTGACCAGCGCGATTTGAATCTAAAGCTAAGAAAAAAACATATTTTCAAATCAGCGAAATCGATGTATTTATAAGTAGTTAGTTATAATTGAAATTCAGCTTGAAATACCGAAATATTTAACAAAATTTATTGAACAGTAATCAAACATATTAAGAATTTATGCATATTCATATCGAGCTGCAAATTTAATTGCTTGCCACTTGCCAAACTATTTGAACTTCAGTTGATATCAAAAGTATTTGCTTTAAGCTATTTTAAATTTCAAGAATGCTAAACATTTTGCACAGCATCAGGTGTCGAGTTTGCATTCCTTTGCCAGCAATAACAGCAATAAATTTATGGTTTAAATAATTGAAATACTCAAGGAATTCAATGCAGCAAATAAATTTGCATTAATCGCATTTTAATCCCTGAGTTTTATTTACATTTGCATTTAAAGCGACAACAACAAAACGCATAAGAAACTAAGAGACTTTTGTCGCCTTGAATGAAAGTGAAACACACATATGTACGAGTATATGCATAACAATTTGTCACAATTCATAAAGTAAAACTAAAAGTGTTTAAACATTAGATGCAACAAATATGCTGCCAACTAGTTAACTTTAAATGCCATTTCGAATGTCCTTGCAGACACAGAAACATATTTCAAATTACATTTTAGCAAACGAAAAAAAAAAACAATCTGTTAAAGCTAGACAATCAATTTGATGTTTCGTTTGCTTAAGTTCAAAGTTTGCAAGGCTCGAAAGAGAGAGAGAGAGAGAGAGAATGGCGAAAAAAGAAAAACCTTTTAAGCGATTGCGACTAGCAAAAGAGAAAATTTATAAATTGGCAAAGCGTAAAACCAAAAAACATAAAGTTGACTGCGATTCAGCATTACTGGCAGACATATTAACTAAGAGCGTATTCATTATACTATATATCCGACTATATATAATATAACGTTTTTTTTACACACATACATATATAATGTAATACTTATAGTTGTAGCTTTAGTTGTAGTTGTAGTTATCGAAACCGCAGGCAGCTTCAAACGATAATAAAATGCATAATAAACAGAGAGAGAAAAATGAATGTAAAGAAAAAAGAAAATGTGCAGCAAATGTTTGGCTTGTATTTTATTATGAATGCAATTTGAGGTGCCGTCGACTAAGGGCCACAATGCGGCAATCTTGGCAAGCACTCCCAACGACGACGACGACGACGACGACATCGACTCCACAAACAAGCTCAGATTCCAGCACGGGGAGAAAGGTCAAACCACCAGCAGTTGACCTGCCCTCTTTCTCCTGTCCTCTGCCCTCTGCCCTCTGCCCTCTTCCCACTCCCTGATTCCCTTCTCTGTCCACTTGCATCGCCTTCGCTTGCTTGCTTCATTATTATGTAGTTTATTTGCGTATTTACGCTTCCTTTTATGCACGCTCAAGTGCAACACAGCCAGCGAGTGCTAGAGTTTGCCTCTTTCTGTTTTTCTGAGAGGTGCAACAACAATCGGCGTATTAATGACTTCGACTGCTTCGTCCTGGCTTCGTCCTTGGCACTGATGAAGAATCAGGTGGCGCGACACTTAATTGCTACCCCGTAATCCAGCTGACAATCGACACAGACAGAGAGAATGACAGAGAGAGAGAGAGAGAGCGAGAGAGTGAGAGAGAGTGTTGAGTATTAATATTACACATACGCCACGTTGCACACACAATGCAACACACACACACACCAAATTCCTTCCCTCCCTTGAAATTAAGGCTTTATTTGCATGATCGCAGCTCTTCCCCCCACCCCCATCCCCACTCGCAGCCAATCGCCATCTCGCCAGACCCGCCAAAATTAATTGAAAATATTTATTATTATGCTTATTACACACACACACATATTGGATATACACACTATACACATACATACACATATATGTACTATATATACTATATGTACTGATTACGTTAACGTCGTTGACTCTCGTCTCTCATGCACATTATTTCGTTTCTGTGGCCATTTCTCGTGGCATCTTCTTCGGTCATTGCAGGAGCACATACGTGAGTCCAAGGAGAGCAAACTGGACGAGATGGGACGCAACTCCAAGGCACGTTCGCGTGAGAACATATCAAGGTAAGTGCACACCTTTGCCCTGCCTCCTTTCCCCTTTCCCCTTTCCTCTTTCCACTTTTCACCTCCATCGCTTACACTCCTGCCATCAGGCAAACTCATTAAGCCACATTATGTCCGCTTCATTGCCAACGAAAGGCAAAATCAAATTCGGCTATGCAACGCCAGCCATCGCATTAGGGTTGCCACCCCTTCCCACCTCACTTCACTTGCAAGTCAACCCTTAAACTTTACTTCAAGTTGATGTTGCAGTTGCAATTTTAATTGGTGCAACACTTTTCCACAGCTTGTGGTATTATTGTATTACATATCAGAGAAAGGAGTTTTGACAAACAAACAAAGCAAATACATACATACAACATAAATTGCTAAAGTAGAATCATAGTTTAGAAATCATTATAACGAATATAATATATAAAATTATACAAAATAAATTTATATACTAGAATCAAAAATCATTAAGCAATCATTATTAAACATACATATACCAACTACTCTATTAAAATCATAGTTTAGTATATATCATTAAAAATATTCTTACTTAATAATCGCTTCAAAAATTAAATTGCAGTATTCGAGTCTTAGATTAGAAATCATTATTAAACCTATAATGTGCAGCATTTGCAATATTATAATCAATGCTTAGAAAACATCATTAGAAATATTCTATATAATGAGTATTGTCGCTTTAAAAAGTAATCATAGTTATAAATATTCTTAATACTAAATATAGTTGCTTTAAGAAGAGCATTTCTTATTTCCTAATAAGCAATAAATATACAAAAAAATATATAAAAATATACATAAATAACAAAAGAATAAAATACAGTTCAAATGTAATTGCCTTAATTAACATATTAATATTTCTATATATATAATTTTGTAAGTCCTGCCTGATTGACTGACTTATCAACTGAAAGACTAACTGATACATATACAGACTAAACTAACAGCACAAAACTCTCGATTAAACTGCTCAAATAACACTTCATTCGACTGCTGAATAAGTTGCGGAGTTGAGCACCAGTGAGTGAATCACCAGAAAGAACATCACCCAAAATTAAAATTAAAATATGAAAGAATTACACCTTAAATAGTGAAATTGTGTATTGAAAAGTAAATCAGTATGAAAGCTACATTCGAGTGTGCTTTAAAATATACCAAATTAATATACTACAAAAGTGTACCGAAGGCTAAAGTTGGTATATTGATAAAGTACTACATTCAAAATATACCATAGACTGCAAAATATACCAAATATACAGTCAAAGCAACTAAAACCCGTAGTAAGGAGGCGTTTTCGCCCATTAAAAGTATTTCTTAAATACCTTCAACAATTTTTGTTTGATCGCAAGCAAGGTTTCAGAGATCATAAATCATATGCCAAAAATCGTGACTCTAGCTTCAAAATTACGCTTGTTCTTCGATTTTTATCAATTTGCGGGGACAGAAGTGGGCGTGGCAAAATTTGAAACAAACTTGATCTGCATGCAAACATAACAATTATAACCTACCTCTGAAGTCTCGGTGTTAATCCGAACAGGCACGAAGTTATAATACCCTTCTACCTTAAGGGTAGCGAGTATATAAATGCATTATTTAAGACGAATTGAAAAAAAATAGAAATATACCTAAACATACCTTAATTTATACCTGGATTTACGTATTTACAAGTAAAATAGCTAGGAAACTTTGGTGTTTTTTTGGTGTGTATTCCAAATGTGTATTTGATCTTGATTGTAATGTTTATCTAACAATAGACGTAAAGGCAAAATTCGAAATTTCAAGCTTTTAAACACAGTTTGATTTAATTCGATAGTAATACTGAAGAGAGAAGTATTATATATGTTCACAGTATATATGTTTCTTATAGCTAGTATAAACATTGTTATATATAACTATGTCTTCATCACTTTCCTACCCTGACTCCACAACGACAATTTAATGGTTATATGTTTGCGAAATACTCTCGCATATAAATAATTAATTGCTTAATGCACAACAACTTAATGCTCGGCATTTAATTCGTTGACAATTTGCAGACAAAAGCATTCGCAGACCTCGTTACAAATTCTTGATGATGTGTCGAATCGTTATTATCGCGAGGCTGTTCCCATATCGACGCAGTCGAGCAAGGCGGACTTCAAGGAGAAGGAGCACAGCATTCTGCGTCGCCATCCCGACATGACCCAAACGACGCTGTGCGGTGGCGTTGGCGGTGGCGGTGGCGGTGGTGATGATGGTGAATCCTCGTCGACGACGACGGCAACGCACGAGATGATGACAAAGGCGGCGATTGCGACCGCGCCGGTTAATGCCTGTGATATGGGCTGTCAAACAAGGTGAGTGTGTGGACAGAAGAGCGGGGAGGGGGAGGGAGGGGGGAGGAATACGAACCGGGGTTTGGTCATCATCGTCATTATCCATGGCATATGTGCAATAAACTAGACGCGAACAAATTGCAAAGTCAACGCTCAGCAAACAGCAGAAACAATGACACAATGTGTTCCCAGCAACATCAACGAGTCAAAACAGGATTTCTAATGTAGAGTTCGAGAAGGGTGGAGAAGGGGCTAGAGGGGGGGGAAGGAAACAGGAATGGGAAACAGAATTGGAATGGAGCAGGAGTTGAGTACGTAACCCGGAAACAGTGCCTGCTGCTTGTACAATACAAATCGATGCAAATATTTGTATTTGCATGCGTCTTCTCACACACACACACAAACAGAGCTCTGAGTCAGAGTGTCTGCTAGAGGGAATGGCTAGAGGGAAGGGAAGGGAAGGGAACGGAAGAGGGACACGTGAATGGGAGCATAGAGCTGTCTACACAAGCGGCACAATCACAAAACATGACGCAATGCATGCACAATAGAGATGACTTCGAATTCGGGATCCGCATAAATATTTTATAAGTCATGAGGCCACAGTGAACAGTTGCCAGAAATGCGTTAGCCAAGAATAATCAAGTGTGAATAATGCAAAAGTCGAGTTTATGAATATCTTTGATCAGTTTTACAACAAAAGTGTGTCTTAAATAATAATTAATTAGTTTAAGGATCAAGTTAGCCAAGACAATTTGTAGTTGTAACAGTTTTATTAAACAGTCAGATCGGGGGAAACAGTTACAGAGCACACTTAGAGCAGTGGGAACAATGCAGCATCATATAACTAAGCCACAGCTTACACTTTAAAAGCAAGAGTTAAAATAGGCAACCGCAAATTTTTTACATAGGTGGAACAGCAGATGTAAACGAGTTGAGTGGGAACAGCTGCTGTAACATGTAGGGAACAGCAGTAAATAAGCGAATACTTGAATGGGAACAGCTGCATCAAAATAGACAAGGAACAGCAAAAAATAAGTTAACAACAATTTAACCTATATATATATAAAGAGAACAACATCAGTAAACAAGCAAGTCGTAGTTGACAATGGACGATTTTTCAGTGTCTGAATTAAATTTATAATTTCGTCATTTATGTAACGCAATTTGTTCAACACAATTGAAAATAATTGTTGAAGTTAATTATTGGAAATTTGCTAGAATAGATCATTTGATTGGACACAATATCAGCTGTAATAAATTAGGGGATAATTGAAGTGTATAAAAAGAAAACAATTTTGAAACAATTTTCATTTTAAGCATAAGTTATTTAACAATCGAAAATATAAAAAAGTGATGTTATTCTTAATTTCATAACTATATTCCGTAACTCAAATATGGACATACAAATTATCGCTAAGAACATTAACAAACTTCAGACGGCTCACAATTAGGTGGAGTGAGAACAGCAGCAGCAAGCAAGCATGGACTTAATTGGGAACAGTCGCTGCAAGCAGGCATTCTGCTATGTAGGAACAGTAGTAACCAAAAAAATATACAATTGAATGGAAACAACTTCAACTAAACAAACATATAGTTAAGTAGGAACAGCAGCAACAAAACGAACTTGTAGTGAAATGAGAACAGCAGCAGCAGCGAGGATAGAAAGAAGTGGGAACAGCAGTAGCAAGCGAGCATAAAGTAAATAAAGAACAGTGGCCGCCAAGCAAGCATACAATTGATTGGGAACAGCACCAGCTAAGCAAGTATTGAATTGATTGGGAACAGTAAACATCTAGTTAAATGGGAACAGCAGCAACATAGCGAGCTTGCAGTTAAACAAGAATAACAGAAGAAGCTAGTATAGGTAGAAGTAGGAACAGCTGAAGCAAACGAGTTTGGAGAGAAGTGTGAACAGTTACAGCAAGCAAGCATTTTGTTGAGTTGGAAAAATAGCAGTAAATCGAAGTGAGAACAGCAACAAAGCGAGCTTGCAATGAAGTAATAATAAGTAGGAACAGCTTAAGCAAACGAGCAAACAAATGAGTGGGAACAGCAATGACTTCAATGGGAACAACAGCAGTAACTAATAGATAACACATAACAGTCACAGTTCACAGTTCACAGTTCACAATTCACAGTTCGCAGTTCACAATGGAAGCTTTATTCAGTCACAGTTTTTGCTTGGCGCAGATCTCAGGCTACTTGCATGTTTTAGTCCATATGCCAGCAATGGAGAAGGAAGGGGGAAGGCAAAGCGAAAGCCAGAGCAGACTCTGCAGGGTTTACTTAACGAGTATGAAAGACAAATATTGAAACGTTACAAACACTTCTCTTTTTCTCTCTCTCTCTCTCTCTTTTTCACTCGCTGCGCTCACCTTTTGGAACCCAACAGGGAATCGCTGTTTGCCAACAGTCCCAGCGCCGTTGCCACGCTAATGAGACAAAAGTCCAGCTCGTCATCGTTGGGCGGTGGCAGCGGAATGGGCGTGGCTGTGATGCCACCGCCACCGCCACGCTTCTTCAGCACATTTGGCTATGATCAGGGCCTGGGTCCGGGCATGGGAGGTGGAGGAGGAGGAGTAGGAGGTGGAGGAGGAGCTGGTGCTGGGATGGGCATGGGCATGATTGCGATATCGCCAACGCTGCCAGCTACAACGCCGCCGCCGCCATCGTCGGCATCTGCGCAGCTGCTCAACACGCTGACGCGTCGCAGCCAAATGCACAACATGCAACACGCGCCGTCGCAACACGAATCCCTCGAGCTCGAGGAGCGGCACAGCGGTGTTGGCGGTGCAGGCGGCGGTGGCGGTGGCGGTGGCGGTGGTCATCGCTCGCATTATGGTCTAATAGTGGCATCCGCCGTTAAGCCGCAGGAGATGTGCCATCATCATCATCAGCACCAGCAGCAGCAGCAGCAGCAACAACAGCAGCAACGAACGCCACATCATGCACATCCTGCGCATCAGCATCAGCAGCAGCAACAGCAGCAAGCGCCGACGGTGGCAACGCGATTGCCGCACATGATGCACGCCCAGAAAGCACCAAGCCAAACGATGCTGCCCTTGGGCAAGGCGGGAGCAGGCGGAGGCGGAGGGGGAGGTGGAGGCAACACTGCTGGACCGCATGCTGGCGGTGGTGGTGGGAAGCAGCTGAAGAACGAGGAATCCAAAGTGTTCATCGACATACGGAATTCAGCGCCAGACGTGATTATCATGACGTCCCATTGACATTTAAGGATTGCCCGCCAATCAACAGCAGCACTAGCATCAGCAGCAGCAACAGCAACAGCAACGGCAGCAGCAATAGTAACAACAACAACAACAGCAACATTGACCAACAACAACGACGACGACGACGACGACAGCATCACAATGGTTGGCATATTAACCACAGCCACAACGGCGCCGCTGACACGACACGGACATTCACGCAGACAAGCGCACGAGCCAGGACACGAACAAGGACACAGACACAGACACAGACATGGACATGGACAGGGACATGAAGACGGCGTGGCGCAATCAGGCAAACGAATACGAATAGCAAAACGCCAGCTTTCCGGCCGGAACAAAGTGTCGCAGTCGCAGTCGCAGTCGGAGCAGATGCATTTTTTCGTTTTTTATGCGTTTTGTTTTGCACGTTTTTATGCGGCGACTTTAAGGCCAGGTAATGGCTTCCCTTATTTTGCACTAGCACTTTAACTTTTAGCATCAACAACATTTTTCAATTATTTGTAAATTGCAATTGTTGCTCAGCTGTCTGCGAAATGTCAAGACTAAAGCCAAGACTAAAGCACTCACACACACATTACAACTACACTTTTATTCACACACACACACACGCTCTGATTACAACATAATACACTTGCTTACACAACGCACATGAAGTCAGCAAGGTAGACACTAAGCAGACGCAACATGGCGTATGCGCAACGTCGAGAGACGACAACGACGACAACAAGCAGAAAGCGACAGCAACGCGTTCTTTGGCGTTGACCACTAAACTGAACCGTGTCTGCTATCTGTTATCTGTTATCTACTACTATGCTGTCCTGTCTCACAAGCATACGCACATATGTTGTTTCACCTGTCCTGCTCTCCTTGCATTCCTGCGCGTCGCCAGCACTTCCTCAGCTCCTGCTCTTTCTCCTATTCTAGTGCTACCTTTCACTACTACAGCTTCTCTTCCTCCTACTCCTACACCTGCTCTTCCCCTGTCTCTTTCTCTATTTCCTCTCCTGTCTCCTCTCCAGTCACTTCACCCCCATCTACTCTCTCGACACCCTTCTTGCAGTTACTTCACTTGGCTATCGCATCGTGGCGGGTAACTTCTTCATTTACATGCATGCGAAACGTGCCGACAGCTTGCCCGCTCACTCAGTCCAAGTCGAGTCCAATCCAGCTCAGCTCAGTTCAGTTCAGTTCAGTTCAGTCCATCCATCATCGCGTGGCACGTGCAACCAAACCGTGCAACGTCCAGCAAAGCAATTTGCGTGAAAATAGTTTTTTAAGTGATTTTCGCCCTGCATTCGTTACGCTGCGAGATGTTTTAATCATTTAATTAAATTGTTTTCCATTTACTTCATCCTTTTACACCACACCCCACAACTTAAATCTCACATTTTACTTTGATTATCTGTTTGTGTATTGCATTCATCACTTTCTTTTTATTTTACTTGACTCATCTTGGACTTGACTTTGGGTTTCAGATTTTGGAGCCCTTTTTTTTGGCAATTCATTCATTGGTTACTCAAATATCATTTCACCGTCAGATTTTCTTTCCATTTGCTGGCGTTTTGATTTCACTTTTCACTGTGCAAAAAGAAAAGAAAAACACCAACAAGCTGTCAGCTCACAATTAGCACGGTCACCGTATTGCGTTTTGGATTTTCGATGTGGCGTTCTGGCTTTTCTCTCTTATCTATCTGTGTCAATCAGGGCGGAAAAATCACTCTGCTTGGGCGTTCCAACATTTCAATTCGCTGCGATTTTGTTGCCATAAGAAGAGAGTTTTTTTATCGTATATCGATATTGGAATTCATATAATTCACTATCGATTTTATCAATCGATCAATTATATTTTCATTTCAATTCGCTGCGATTAGATGAAAAAATTTTTATCGTCTATCGATATTCATTTGATTTACTATCGACATGCTATCGATAGTTTTGCGATGTAGTTATTACAACTTTATATTTCAATTCTATCCGAATTTGTTGCGATTAGGTGAGAGCATTTTTATCGTCTATCGATATTGGAATCCATTTCATTTACTATCGATTGCATACGATGTAGTTATTACAATTTTATGTTCATTAATATTCCAACTATCCTGCCTTTTAAATATCAATATTTCAGCTAGCAGAGCTTAGTTCTTAATTCAACATATGACTCTTTAAAATTATGCATACATTAATCACTTAAATCGCCCGCTGATACTATCGATAGTCAACAATATATATTTCATTTGGTAGACTTTAATAAAAAACACTATGAGTCCCTTTTCAAACTTGCGATTAAATTGAAAGAACTCCAACGCCAAAAAAAAAACAGACAGAAAAAAAAAACATAGGAAATGAATGTTGGAACAAAGCTGGATAACTGATGTCTATAGTGTAGAGGGGGCAACGGTAAGAGGAAGAGGAACTGGTTGTGGATGTGAATGTGAATGTGTGGCTGTGGAAACGAGTGCGGTACTAAGCTAAAAACGCCAGGCAATTTGATTGATTGAATTGAATGAGCAGCGCGCAGCAATGATGATGAACAATAAGAGAGGGAAAGGTAAGAGGGATGACACAACAGACACGTTGGAGAGGGGAGGAACTAGCGCGGATGAAGTGAAGTAAAGTGAAGGTAGTGAGAAAAATCACTCATTACTCATAACATGCGCTGGGTCATGCAGTCTTGCAATTTGAAGCACAAATCATTAGCAAGATTAAAGGATGATTAAAAAGTGACAGCCACAAGTTGAAACCGAAACCGAAACCGAAACCAAAAGCGAAACCGAAGTCAAAGTCAATGACCACAAGAAGACGAATAAAAAGATGAAGATGCTTACAACTTACTTACATAGACAATTTGTAGTCCCTTCTCAGCTGAGGCGAAGAAAAAGGCGAAATACGATGATGAGATGTGAGTGGGGGGGATGGAAGGGGGGAGAGATCGCCATACCTAGCTCAAAAAAGTCTTGGGAACTTGGACAGTTGGATGTGCTTTAAATGCCAGCCATAAAATGAATTTTCTACTCTCGCTTTTCTTTTTTTTTTGTTTTACCGCAAAACTCATTAAAAATATGAAAATGTTGAAAATGGTCAAAAAGTTTTTACCAAGAATAACACACAGACAAACACAAACACAAACATATACACATACACATACACATACACATAGTTGGTGTGTGCGTGCTTTTAGTCTAATTTCATTTGATTTGATTTCATTTTTATATTTCAATTCTATGCCATTTTGTTGAATTACATTCATTATTTATATGTACTATGTTATTTTATATTGTTTTTAAATTATTTTCAGACCATGATTTTCAACTGGGAAAAGCTGCACAAGCGATAATTAAATTTAATTGATTACGCTTTTTACACCTTGTTGCTGGCTCTCACTCACACACTCTCTTTCTCTCTCTTACTTATTATTATTGCCATCATTATTATTATTATTATTATTGTTACTATAATTGTTATTATTGCTGCGACTACGCACATGCTTTATACTAGCCATTAATTGTAGTACGAGTTGATTTTCGTTCCCAGTCTTTTATTTCATTAATTTCTTTTTTTTTGTTTGATATTAAGGGTTACCTGGGTTGAGCAATTGTGCATTCAAGTGCACCGAAAATTGACAGGCAATATTCAATATACATATTATGTATACCCTGTAACCTAGTTGAGAGGATGTGATCAATCTGTATCCCGCATTTTAAAGAACTTCCTTTGTTTTTTAATTTCAAATTGAATTTGAAAATTTGTAATTACTAGTTACAGGGTATCTGGCAACTCTGACTCACACTTAGTTTCAGTTTAAACATTTAAATTTGAATTTTCAACCATTTTTTGACGACAACAAATAATTGTACATACATAATAAAGTCGAAAACTTTGACAGTCATACTGCGAGCTATCGATAAGCTTTTTATACTTCGATATACATATACACACACACATAAATGTGCATACATATGTATGTGTCTATACATAAACTATCATACTTGTTAAAGTACAGAATCTGATGAAGTGTGTTTTTCTTTTTCTTTTGTGGATTTGTATTTTATGTTTGTTAACAAAACTGTTTTTTGTAATATTCATAGCTAAATGTAATTTCAATAAAGTTCAACTTAAACTGAAATGAAAGCTAAGCTTCGGCTCTAGAATTAATCTACACTATGTTATTTATGTTACTCTTCTCCCTTGCCCCGCTATAGTTTTTTAAAACTTGACTATTAGTGAAATTGTGTAAATACATCTAAATGAAAATACAAAAAACAAACGAAAAAAAAAGAACGAAAAACTAACCAAGACGGTAAACGAACTGTCAGAGATTTAGCGATTTTACTACAATAATTGAATCGATTACAAGTATCGTACTCGTAATTGTCTACTAGATAAGTCTAATGATAAAAACTATACAGTTTTTTTGTAAAGAGAATTTTTTGTAAACGAGCAAAACATACTTCAAGTATAAAAGAAACAAAAACAAAATACTGATTAAAGAAAACAAACTAAAAATAAAAAAATGCAAAAAAAAAAGGAGAAATTAAAAAAAAAAACAATTTTTATTAGATGTTATATTCTTAAATACAAATTATACATATATATGTACATATATACTCGTAAATATATATGTATTACCTTTTTTTTTTGAATAGCATTAACACGCATAAATCTAACGACTGCAAGTATTGTATGTACTGTACTGTAAATTGCCCCGATAAAAATTCTGAATGGCGCATATTATGCATACATAAAATTTAAATAAAATGTGAAGAGAGAAAAAAATTTAATAACAAATGCATTGTTTAAAACGTGAAATGTAATTTTTAAGCAAAATTGTGTGTGTGGCAAAAATGTATAAAACAAAAATACAAGTCGAATGCGACTTAATAAATTTCATTGTGCAAAATGAGCAACATGGCGTTTTCATTGCATTTTATTTTCAGTCAAAGCCCTATAATAAATACCTTTATAGCACCAATAGTGCACATTAAGTGTGAGTTTATTTGTATTTAAATTGATTTCATCTTAAAGGTTAAAGATCTACAAGCAAAAAACGGTTCGTTTAGTTCATGTGGAGTGGCGCCATCTATCGATCGTTTTGGCAATGCCGATTTAAATTGACGCAGCCTGAAAGTATGCTTTCACAATTAAAAGTTCAAATTGGAAATTTTGCAAAAATAAATTTGTAAAGCATACTTTGAGGGTGTGCCTCGGGGTTTTCTTAAAAAGAAGCTTTATTTTTGATGTATTTCTGCTTTCTGCTTTCTGCTGATTTATGTTCGCCGGGTAATTTGTACATTGTACCCCTCAGCAGTTCTTGCTCACTTGGTCACTTGAATCGTCATGAACAGCTAAAAATGCTGGTTCAATACCAGGCGAACATAAATGAACAGCAAGCAGAAATAAAGCAAGTATATACTAAGTGAATGGCGTCATATTTGAAATTAGCGCGCAATGGCCACTGCATATGTTACATATTTTCTAGCATTCTTTCTTTTCTTTCTTTAAATAGGCAAGTAACTTGCTGTGTTTTCGCTTGCTGCTGATTTATGCTCGCCTGGTGTTTCATGTGCTGACTCGGCACATTCTAGATCACTTAAAGTCGCCATGAACGGCTAAAAACTGGCAAATCAGCTGGTGAAATACCAGGCGAACAGAAATCAGCAGCAAGCTAAAATACGGAAAGTCTCTTGATAAATGAATGACGTCATCTTACGATCGTTATTTTAAAATTTTAGCGGTTTTGCTCCATTGTCGGTAGCTTGCAAATTTGAAATTGGCGCGCAATGGGCATAGCAAATATTACTCGGACATGCGATAGATGGCGCTACTAAATAAGCAAGTAAATTGCTGTATTTCGGCTTGCTGCTGAATTATGTTCGCCTGGTATTTCATCTGCGAACTCGTCAATTTTTCGCCCTCAGCTGTTCTTATTCTTAGCCACTTAAAACTGTCATGAACGACCAAAAACTGCCAAGCCAGCTAGTGAAATAACAGGCGAACATAGATCAGCAGCAGGCTGAGATACAGCAGTCACTTGCCTGCTGGTTGGCGCCAAACTAGATTTAAAATATAGCACCCTCAAAGTATGCTACAAAAAGATTTTTTTTTACAGCAAACCTTGGCGCGTCATTTCAAAAATTTAAATTTTAAAGAATACCAACAGAGAAGCAATCCGTTAAAATTTGAAAATAAATTGCTTTCTACAAGCCGCTCAGTCAGCTAACAATTGAATGCTGTATTGTGGGTGAGTCTGCGGAAAGCTGGTACTGAAAGATGCAGATGTTGGCTCGTCATCCGAGCCTGCATGAAGGGGGGTGGAGGGGGTCGCCTTCAGATGGTCATCTGAATTTACATGAGGAGAGGGTAGTGGGGTATACCCCACGGGATAGTGCCAGGCTGAGTTTGCATCTTTACCATTAGCCGACACCTGTCCCCCTATAGAGGTTTTGTGACGCGTTTTCTTCAATGTGCACATTTTTCCTTTGTAGAAATATGAAATATCAATTACAACTGCTTTTCTGCACTGTGAGGCTTAAGTCGATTTGTAGTCTATTATGTTCGCATGATATTTTGACATGCCGAAGGACAAGCCGATTGTCCTTAATATTGTCCATTAAAAACGTGACAGGATAAGGAAAATATATAACTTTTTCTTGGAAGGAACACTAGTTAATAAACCATATCTCGACGATTGAATTACATTCAAAGATTTTACGAATCTTAACAAAATGGAATATTCCGGTTTATTTTAATTTATTTAATGAAAAGTCAAGGCTAAAAAGCTTTCACTGTATGTTGGGTTTAATTCCGAGCGAAAACGTTCTAAATCTGGCAAAAAGCATCCCATACCTAAAACGGTTAACTAAAGATTTCGTTAAAAGAGAAGTATGTGAACAAATTAAAGAGAGAAAAGGAGAAAATAGAGTATAAGAGAATTTATGCTAAAAGGAGCATGTCCTAGTTTCGAAACGTGTTCCACTCTTAACGACAAGGACACAACGAATAGCACCACGTACACCGAGTTTTATAACAGATGGATTCTATTGTAATAGAAGATGATAAGAAAGTAAAATAAAGAAATTAACAGATTTTCGACTAAAAAATAATATATAATTAATAATTTGACTTGTATAAAATGTTAAAGAGCAGCAAATAATAAAACTACACCTGCCAAAGGATAATTGTTCACCTAAACAATCTGTTCCCAGCGGAACTTCGAGTTTGAAGAACCAACATGTTTTTGAACCGCTGAACGAATCCTTGCATTGCGGTGGAGCAAATATCGACATGCGGAGCAAATAAGTTATCGATTAATGACTTACTGTTATTACGTTTGTTATCGGTAGTCTTTAACTATTATTCACTATTAACAATTACTTTTAATAATGGAAAATGGAATAAGGCGTTTAAAAAACACTATTTTTTCTTGAAAATTCCAGAAAATTGCGAATAATGTTTCGCACTCAAGAGTAACCACCCCATGGATAAAAACGATGGTATATTTTAGTATATTTTGAAAATTAAATTAGTATATTATGGTGTTTCAGTTGCGGTCACGCTGGCTCCAGTCCAGAATATCCAAAATTCTCAACAAAAAAAAAACGAAAACATAAAGAACTCTAAATACGGCGATGTGCAAGCTTAGCACGCAATAACAACACAATAACTGTGCCGCAATGGAAGCGACGGAAGACCAGCTTATACTAGCCACTGGTGGCTATGACCACACCATCAAAGTGTGGCAGGCGCACACCGGCAACTGCATTAAAACCATGCGCTTTGTGGAGACCTCGGTAAGTGGAGAGACTCGAATCTGAGACATTGACACAATTAACTGCAATTGCCTTTTTATCGCTTATGGCCAGCAAGTGAATGCGCTGGATCGTACGCCGGACAAGACACGCCTGGCTGCGTGTGGCTATCAATGCATTCGACTGTACGATTTGGAATCGAATTGCACGGCGCCGGTGATCAATTTCGATGGTGTGCAAAAGAATGTGACACGATTAGGTTTCCAGGAGGAGGGCAAATGGATGTTTACCGCCGGCGAGGATCATCGTGTGCGCATCTGGGACATGATCTCTGCTCCGCCGCATTGTTCCCGTGTCTTTGACTGTCAGGCGCCTGTTAATGCGGCTTGTCTGCATCCCAATCAAGTGGAAATTGCAATGGGCTCACAGAATGGCGGCGTCTATCTGTGGGACGTCAAGTCCGAGGAGCACGAACAGTTGGTGCCCGAAATGGACGCATCCATACAAGATGTGGCCATCTCCCCGGATGGACATTACATGGCGGCGGCAAACAACAAGGGCAACTGTTACATCTGGCAGCTAAGCATTAATCCCCACCAGAAACTGAGCATCATTTGTCCCAAGAAGAAGATACAGGCGCACAGTCGTTCAATATTGCGCTGCAAATTCAGTCCAGACTCGCGATTGCTGGTGACGACATCGGGCGATGGCACCGCATGCATTTGGAAGACGGATGATTTCACCAAATGGCGCGAACTGTCCATCGAGAACTATTGGGTGTGGGATGCTGCATTTAGTGCCGATTCCAAATGGCTGTTCACGGCCAGCTCCGATGGTATTGCGCGCCTCTGGAAGCTCTATACCAAAGCATTGGCGCGCGATTATACGGGCCACAGCAAGGCAATTACGGCACTATCCTTTAAAGACGAAATTGTCGCCGATTAGAGTCGTTCATGCATAGGTTGGCGAGGTAGGCCTTAGTGGTTTAGCAATTAATTTATATAGTATATATACATATATATGTATATGCATACAGTAAAATATGCCAATTAACTGTTTGCGACAGGCATCTATTCTTCTATTGAATATCTTAAGAAATGATACGAATCGTGAAAAAACGCAATATTAATAATTCAAATTAACCACAAACTGAAATTACTTCAGATTTTAACTGTCAATTAATTGATTGAAGTAGTTACAGTTTTTAGTTAGTTTTTTCTTTATAAACATTGCATTTATTTACGTATTGTTTATTTCTTATGAATATTAATTCTTAAATTAATAATACTAGCAAACAACAAAATTTATAGACAACAAATTTAATGCGAGCAAACAGTTAATTGACATACACAATTGACATGTATATAATCCACACACGATAAACAATAGGTCAAGATAATCGAGTCATTTGCAACTCCACGATCATCATCAATCCTGCTGGATGGCTGACCAGCGATGGGCCAAAAAAAAAAACACAAACAAAACAAAAACGAAGAAAACTGAACTGAATCTAAATATTGAGAATGTGTGTTGCACTTTTTTTTGGCCACCAACAACAAAGAACATACAATTTGCTGAATTACCAAAATTCCCTAGTCACAAGATTGAGAAAGGAACACTTTTGGCAGCTCCGATGCAGAAAATTGATTGAAGATGCACTTTGGGGAGTCGCGAGGGGAGGATGATGGCAAGACAGTTTTGGGTCCGAGGCGACACATTTTGGATCAAAAAGAAATAAAAAAAAAAACAAAACCTAAACACAGAACTGATCTGGTTCTACCTCTAAAAAAATGCGCATATTGCTTTTGTAGCGACATTTTTGCATACACTTTTTTTATAATAATATATTATTGCTGATATATATATATAGAATTATATATAAATATATATGTGTTTGTGGGAATGCGATTTAATAGAACCTTATAGGCGTATACATATATAATAATTATAATAATAATAATAAAAACGATAAGTACCGATAAATACATCATAATTCATAATTTTGTTTTTGGATGGGCACAATACAGACAGAGACAGAGAAAGGGAGAAACAATAAATATTGCTGCACCGCTCGCACTTTTAGATTTTTTTTGGTTTAGAGAAACGAATTCATACACATTATAAGGAATACGAAATTAAAAATTGACTTGATAAAATTAGCGCACTTAGTCGACATAGGCAATGCCCTTGGCGACAATTGACTCCTTGATGGGATCGGGATCATCGCCTAACTTGTAACCCACAATGCAGGTAACATCGACTGGATTTCCCGTTGGATTCAGCAGCAGCATCACCTGATTGATGGGTATGGCTGGTCGGAATGACTTGTGAGCTGCCATCGCGTTATCCGTGGGCGGCAAAAGACGCACCTTGCAGGGCTACAAAAAAAGAAGAGGATTAGTAAACGGAAGTCATATAGATATGAAGATTTTCAATTTGTCTGGTTGTCTGCTCACCTTCTTCACGCTCGCCTCGAACTGAAAGTCTTTGACTAGTTGACTACTCTTATTCTGGGCCGATATCACAATGACCGAGACGTGGCGACTCGGCCGATCCTCGGTGAAGTTCAGGCTCAAGTGCATATCATCGTCGTCCAGCACGACACGCGTCACGCCCGTTGCCTGCACGTTATCCAACTCAATGTCAATCTCACTGAGATGTTTGGGTGCCAACGGTGGTGCCTCAACCACAACTGGAGCTGCTTCTGTTGGCGTTGGCTCCACTGGCTGCTTCTGCTCCTTGGTTTCAGGCACAACAGTGGCGCTTGCATTTGCGCTCAACAATGGCACATCGTCCGTCACTTCAGCAGCAGCAGCAGCTGGCGTTGGCGTCACCAGCGCCTCCTGCATGCGCTCACGTGCCAAATCATTGAGTGTCAACTTCTCCGGATCACGCTTAAAGCTGGCCATACGATCCTGGGCCGGCAGTATCTGCTGGAACAGCTCCTCGCTCAGCATATCGATCTGTGGCATCTTGCGGCTGCTGACGCCACCAGCTGCAGCTCCAGCTGCTGCAGCATTTGAGTTGCCATTGGCCAAGCTTTCATCAGCATTGCCATTGGAATTGCGCTTCTTTGGACTCAACACTTGCGGCTCCAGCAGCTCGCTGCTGGGAAATGATTCGGCGCTCTGTTGCTGCTGCTGCTGTTGCTTGTCCTCGCTTTCCGCTAGCGCACTGCTGAAAATATCACTCAAATCGGCCAGCACATTGAGTTTTGAGTTGTTAACTGTTTGCACGGCGGCAGCTTCTGGAGTTTGACCACCTTGTTCCCCAATCAACAGATCACCCAGCAGCTCATTGAGCAAAGCTGCATTGGTAGAAGCCGTTGCTCCAGTTGTGGTTGCTGTTGCAGCTGCTGATGCTAGCGGCGCTGGCGCAGTTGAGGTAGACTTGGTGGGCGACGGCACCAGCTGCTTGTAGCGCGTCATGGTCGCCACCAGCTCACCATTTGTCTCCAGCGTGTCCTCTGTGAATGAAAAAAGAACGTTTTAGATAACTTTAAGAAGGAGTAGTAAGAGATTAAATGTTAATAGTCATTTTAGTTTGGAGTATTACAAAAATGTTATACTAAGAATATTCGTAACACTTTAATTTCGAAAAATCTACATTACGTATTAATTCTGGTTTTTTAATTGTTTGAACTTTGTTATTTGAAAACTAGTAAAATTTAAAAATTGTTTGTAAAACCTCTAGGGAAATACCAACAGGGTATCGTTGAGGTCCGATTTGTCAATATGACTATAACACAACTAGCAACCTATTTATCCGAAACTCACCTATAAGCTGGGAATCCGATTCGCCCAACAGCTCGGGCAGATGCTGGAAAATGGGCTTGTGTTTCTTGCAGCTCTTGTAGAGCTCGTGTATTGTTTCGTTGACGTCCTGATCACTGGGATTATAGCTGTCCAGCATTTGATTGAGCAACTGCATCGTCTCTTGCACCTCCTGCAGCATAATGCGATGCTGGGCGAGCAAATCATTGCGTCGCGCCTCCTGCGCCATGCGATATTGCAGCAGCAGATTGGCACGCTTAAAATTCTCCGGATCCTTGCTCTTAATCAGCTTGGCAAACATGGCCTCATCTATGGTGCTAAGCACACTCTGACGCTTGGCCAGCGCCGCTGCCGTCTGCACATGATCGATGTCGCCCTCTTTGCGCAACATATCATAGGCATCTCGTATCTTGACACGCTGTGGAAACTCGGTTGTCCAGAGCAGCAGGCATTCCATGATGCGTTGCTTCACCACATGCGGCGTCTCGGCGCCCAAATACTTCTTCGACACCAGGCGTATCAGTTCATTGAGAAAGCGAAATTTGCTTGCCTCATCCTGGAAGTCGTCGCCACACTGCATCATACATTCCTCTAGCAGCTAAATGGAGATTGTGTGACAAAGCGCAATCAGAAACCGCAAAACAGGCAAATTCATTGTGTGAGTGTTTTTGTGTGTGGCAGTAAGCATGTCACTGCATGTGTGTGTCAGTGTATGAGAGAGACTTACCGCAATTGCTCGAGTTGCTTCGGTTACGTTGCTGGAGCGCACTTTGGCCACAATCATTTCTTGGGCTTTATGCACCAATTGATTGTTGCTGCGCACAACAATGCAAAACATTTGCACGCCCAGCTCATCGACGCTTTCCTTAGCCGGGTTCGTTGCGCGATCTGCAAGCAAGCACACAAAAAAAACCAGCTGTAGTTGTTGCACTTGCGTTGCTTTGCTTTAACTTACCGAGCATCTCCGTCATAATACTTTCGTCGGTTGTCATTTTCACATTAAATGCTTAGCGTATTATCTGCGCCACTCTATAAACAATTGCAAATTGATATAAAATTAAGGAACGTACGTTTTCCGGTGATTTTGAACAACAATCATGTTGTTTTTGTTGCTTTTCATTGTTGCTCCCAACTTGGAGCGATAATCTGCAAAACTATCGATAACTATCTGTTATCAACTGTATTAAGTATGCTGAACACATCATGAAAATTAACAAAATTTGTGTGACGATTTTGCGAATACTCCAAAATTATTTGTATCAATTTTAAAATAAATGGCAAAAATAAATAACAAATAAATAGCTTGATTTTACATTTGTACACTTTGTAATACTTCGATATCGATAATGCCATAGAGATGCATATGTTTACACACATTGAAACATTCGATAACTTTGTCATTTAGTGTTTCATTGCAGCCCTACACACTGAAATGCAACCCTGCTAATGTTAGCCGGAAATCAATTTTTGTGGCATTGACGCACACTGCCACAACATGTTCTTTTTCAGGCGTACGTCTTTGCGCATACATCGTACCCCGATTTCTTCCGTGAAAAATGTAAGATTTTTATATCAAAATCAAAGTGTATAAACATAAAAACATAAGCAAATCAATTAGAAGCGCAGTGGCCATCAACAACAAGCTATAATTTGTGCAAAATGCATTTACACAAATTGCAAAAAATGCAATATTACAATTTAATCACACACCATTGAGGTTAAATACGGTGCTTGATTTTTTCCTTTTTTTTTGTTGTTTGTGTGTGCTGTGTATGTGAATTGTGTGCGGTGGCTGCTGCGGTGTGTTGATCACACGTGTTTCATTATTTTTTTTGGAATATTTTGTTTTTTGTCGTAAGTCCATGACTAAAACCGCAGCAGTGGAATTATTAAGACGCCGTTGTGGTATTCAAATGGACGACATTAGACGCCATGATTAACTATTCCTCTTAAGGGCATTGGCTAAAAGATGCAATCCTTAATAAAGTTCAAAAATCAACAACAATAAATAGAAATCTATCTATATATCATATATAAGTAAGTGGCTTTTACTTTACCCGCGTCTTCTCTGTGTTCTTTTGCAGCATGGCCGAAGTAGCTGAGAACGTTGTGGAGAACTTCGAGGAGCCGGCACCCATTGAGACCGAGGCTGCCGAGGCTGTCCTCGACACAAATGTGGTTGCCACCACCGAACTGCCTGAGATCAAGCTGTTCGGCCGCTGGTCTTGCGATGATGTCACCGTCAACGATATTTCGCTGCAGGATTACATTTCCGTGAAGGAGAAGTTCGCTCGCTATCTGCCCCATTCGGCTGGTCGCTATGCCGCCAAGCGTTTCCGCAAGGCCCAGTGCCCCATTGTGGAGCGTTTGACCTGCTCGCTGATGATGAAGGGACGCAACAACGGCAAAAAGCTGATGGCTTGCCGCATTGTCAAGCACTCCTTCGAGATCATCCACTTGCTCACCGGCGAGAACCCACTGCAGGTAAATGCGATAGATATGTTCAGTATATAAACATAGTATAAATATACTATACATATTTGCTTATAGCGTGCCATGCTAAACTGCGTCTATTGACCAATATAACCCACATGGACGACAGGTAGAATGTGCACGCAGATTAAACTTTGTTTCAATATCCTAGTGTTTGAAGCCACAACTCTTCTTACTCTCTTGGAACTTGAAACTACAACTGCAACTGCAACTACAAGCATATAGAAGAAACTTTCCCAATTTAGTCTACCTCAATGCTAGGCAACTTACAAATTCCTTTTTGCACTTGGCATATTTTACAATTTAGACTAATAACAAATGATTGTTTTAATATCCTAGCGCCCAAAGATTAGCCCTCTTTCTGCTCTCTTGGAACTTAAAACTACAATTCCGCACTCTTCAGTTTACTCTCTGTAGTCCTCCTCAATGCCAGGCAGTTTATATTTAATCTGCTGCAACTGAGCATCCTCTAAAAGGACTAATAGTGAATGATTGTTTTAATATCCTAGTGCCTGAAGAATTCATAAACCTCTTCTTGCTCTCTTGGAACTTAAAACCACACTTTAATCAGAAATAATGGAAGTTTGCTTTGATGACCACAACTAAAACCGCATCAGTGATTTAAACGCTGGTGTGGTATTCAAATGGTCTACATCAAAGCCCATGATATACTATTCCTCTTAAGGGCATTGTCTCAAAGATGCGAACCTTAATAAAGTCAAAAATCAACAATATGACAAAAGAAACACTTATATAGTCCTCCTCAATGCTAGACAGTTCAATTGCCAAACTGTAGCTGAGCATCTAAACTCAAAACAGACTAATATCAATGAGGGTTTTAATATCCTAGTGCTCGAAGATTCACAATTCCTCTTCCCGCTCTCTTGGAACTTAAAACTACATTAATCCGAAACTGAAACACCCAAATTATGTCCAGGACTAAAACCGCATCAGTGAATCAGACGCTGGTGTGATATTCAAGTGGACTACATTAAAACCCATGATATACTATTCCTCTTAAGGGCATTGGCTAAAAGATGCGTTCCTTAATAAAGTTCAAAAATCAACAAAAACAACTATTGATCCCCATTGTAGTCCTCCTCAATGCCAGGCGGCTTGATTGCTGTGCCGCAAACTGAGCATACTCTTAAATGGACTCATATTAAACGAAAAGGTTTTAATATCCTAGTGCTCGAAGATTTATAATTCCTCTTCCCGCTCTCTTGGAACTTAAAACCACACTTGATTGCACTTTCTTCATCACTTTGCTTGACATTCTGTACAAATTATTAATTCGGAATCTATTTCCGCTTGCAGATCTTGGTCAGCGCCATCATCAACTCTGGACCTCGTGAGGACTCCACCCGTATCGGTCGTGCTGGTACCGTCCGTCGTCAGGCTGTGGATGTGTCGCCCTTGCGTCGCGTCAACCAGGTAAAAATTGCATTCACATTCATGATTCCATTTGTCATCTGCCCACTACGATGGTGCGCAGTTCCCACTGCGATTGCGTTCTTATAACGTGGGCAATAACAAATATATATCTATCTTATCCGTAGCGGTACAATGTGTAAATTGCCGACATTTGCCGTATGAACTGAAGAAACATTTGCAACATTATCACAATTCGAATTGAGTTCTTTTGAATGTCTTATTAAATTGTCTCTTTTTACTTTTTACAGGCTATCTGGCTGCTGTGCACTGGTGCCCGTGAGGCTGCGTTCAGAAACATCAAGACCATTGCCGAGTGCTTGGCTGATGAGCTGATCAACGCCGCCAAGGTAAATATCATCAAAAATATACACTACGATATAGTCTGCCTGGTTTCACACTACTGAACAATGGATTTCTAAATATGTCCAGTCTAATTCTGCGTCATGTCATTGGATATTGACGCAGACTCGCTTTTGGACGATAGCAACGATAAATGTCTTTTATTATCCTTGTGCCACATGTATAACACTCATTTGGCACACGAGAAACGTAAAAGAACAATTATTCATAATTATTAGATCACTTACCAGTTGTAACTTGTGTCCAGTCTAATTCTATGTCATGTCACTTGGATATTGGCGTAGACTCGCTTTTGGACAATAGAAATTCAATGTCTTTTATTATCCTTGTGCTTGTTGTGCAACTCCTCGGCTTGCACACGAGAAACGTAGAAGAACAATATTGTTAATTGAGTAAATGAATAATCTCTTTATGTCCAGTCTAATTCTGCGTCATGACACTGGATATTGATGCAGACTCGCTTTTGGACGATAGTAATTAATCGAGTCTTTTATTATCCTTGTGCTGGATGCTAACCTCATCTGTGCACACGAGAAACGTAAAAGAACAAATAATAATTTAACCCTTTTTAATGAATTTATTTAAATAAATGAGTTTATCTAATTTGCTTGCACTTCCTTCTCTTTCAGGGTTCATCCAACTCGTACGCCATCAAGAAGAAAGACGAATTGGAGCGTGTTGCCAAGTCTAACCGTTAAGGAGATACAAAACAAAATCCACAATATAAAAACAACACACAAATAACAAATAACGTTTTGTTTAATGTCCGATTAAAATTTGATACTTTACGTTTGGTGTAAATTTCTATATGTTAGTAGCGAAAGCGTTTTCTATCAATTTTAAGCGTGCATTGAATGGAACTATGGTGTGGTGGGGTAGCGTGAAGAGCTGCTATATTTTTACACATGAACTGTTTATCAAATAAATCTTGTGTAAAACAAAACAAAAATATTATAGGACATGAAGCTTTTTTTTTAATACCTATAGAGATCTTTGAATAAATTTTCTAATATTTGTACATACGTACTTTCATAAGCAATGGGGACGATTCGACGATGCCACGCTTTCTTGGCTTGGCGCTTCTTGCCGATTTGAATTTTGCGTATTATCGCTGAAGCAGTTATCGGAGATTGCCATGTGCTCGTTTCGATAACGACTGCGATTGCAATATTTGCTTGCTGGGTGGCAGCATTGTTCTCGTTGAATAGTGCTGCCATACTTTAGAAATATTTGCGCATAGAGCTGGATTCGAATTTTGTTGATATAGAAATAAGTAGTTTGCTCAATTTTGTTGGTTGTTTAATGCCAATAAATGAAAAATGTTTAATGTTAGTACCTCGATTACAACGCAATCTTCGGATAATACAAACAGCAGCGGAAATACCACACAACGCTACAGCCAGTGAGTAAAGAGGAAGTTAATGGAGTCTGCGATGAGTTAAATTCCAAATTTGAATTTAGATTTCATGAGCAAAAACTAATTGAAAAGTATTACCGTGATACGGAGTTGTTCGGCTTAATTGAAGAAGCAGTCGCAAAGTTTACAAACAATTACACGGAAACGCGCAAGCCGGAGGAGGCACTTGCTCCGATTTTGATTCGTCTGGATTTTGATTACACGGATCTAGTGAAGCACGGACAACAACTACTGCATTTCATCTATCGCGAACCCTTGCAGTTTGACGAAGCCGTCAAATACTCCGTTTACGGCCTGGTGCGCGACTTGCTCAAGACGAACAGCAACAACGGTCCCAAGGCCATAGATATTGCCCAGTTGCATACCCAGTGGCGTCTGCTGGACATTCCGCTCCAGAAGTGTCTGATCTTCTGTCCCACCAAGTACAATTGTCCACTGGGCATCTCCTTAGTACACGGCATCCTTTCCGCTTACACACCTCCAGAAATATTGGTGTAAGTTGCTTTCACTCACAAATAGTTGGCAATCTTTTTGTACAACCGTACTCTAGGAAGGGTATTTATTATATTTATGTAGATAGAGTATACTTATGTGGAACTCCATAAGGTAGATGTGTAAATTCTTCAATAGTCGAGCACGTCCTTCGGTCAGAACTTTCTCAAAAACTAAAGGCTAGAAACACTATATATACTAGTATTTTATTAGAGGTGTCAATATCTATTATTGAAAGAGTTTTTGTTAACTTATTAGTCATTTAAAATTCTTATAATTTTATTGATAGCTTGCAATCTATTTGGTACTGCAGCGGCAACTGCAAACGCAACGCGATTCGAAGCAGTTCCACAGAAGGCAAGTGTTTTGCTAATCTCTGGATAGACACTTTAATAAATTTTCTTGGTTTTTCTTGCAGCGCCTTTGTGTCCCAATTGTTCACAGTCCATGAGCGAATATCAAAAGTTGCGTGTGACTGAGAATTATTGTATAATTGCAATTTTACCCAGCGCCTCTGTGGAGACAACGAGCCGACAACCAAATCACGTCTACAGGCCAATTCTAATACGTTTACGGGGTAAATACTAAACAGTCTTCTAAACAAACTTAACTTAAATGCCGAATTGCAGCACATACCCATGATTGTGAACTGAAGTTGGGCGCCAGCTATCAAGTCACCGGTTATTACAATAGCACTTCGATCAACTATCAATTTGAATCATGTCACCTGAAAAGAACTTAAGGCAGGAACCGATCGAAGTGGTTGGTGAGCTCACAAGCAGCTTTTCCAGTCTGTAAGCACAGCCAATGAATAAATCTTTTTAAGGAAGGCTCTTCAACATATATTTTACTTCATTGCAGTTCAAATATCAGTCCTTCAGTTAGCAGTTCCAGCAAAGGCGGCGTCACATCATCCGTTGCCTCAACAACACCACCAATTGTCTCAGGCAGCAAGAATTTACTGTGCCAACCAAAA
The DNA here is from genome assembly GCF_023558535.2 of Drosophila nasuta. NCBI lineage: Eukaryota > Metazoa > Arthropoda > Insecta > Diptera > Drosophilidae > Drosophila > Drosophila nasuta. Next base: position 8,494,322 of record NC_083459.1, on the reverse strand, counting down.
CTCAATAGAGTGAGTCGCCTTTCCAACCAGCAGAGAATTAACAATTGGCTGGCATTTATAGATCTAGACGAAGAGCAGCCTCCAAAATTGGTCAGCCAGCGTCTCAGCTGTCAAAATCTAACGCCCATCGAGTGTGTGAACAAGCAAAAGGTTCTTACCGAATGGCTGCAATCCGTGGAGCAACCAGCTGCAGCTGAGCTTCAGGAGCTGCCATCATCGCCACAAGCAACCAGCGCTCCAACCAAGGCTACTGTGGATTTCGTGCCGCCAGCAGATGTCGCCATACCTTTGACTGCTATTCCCATCATGCGAACGCTGTCCAATTCCAATGCCAATATTCCCAGGCTCCATCTCAATCGCAGTGATTCGACTGAGAAAAAGCAAGTTGCTGCACCGATTTCTGCTGCTGAGAAGCGTTTACAAGAACGACGTTTGCATCGCGAACAAATGTCGAGTAAAGCGAGTTCATTGCCATCAGAGATCATCCCTAATGTTTTTGATGATGATGATGACTCGTTTTTCCAAGAGCTACTCGGAGCCATGGCCAAGAACAATTCGCAAGCGTCGTCATCGTTGCCACTGGACAAGGAAATGTCAGTTGATTCGCAAGTCGAACTCGAACGTGATGATGACCAGTTGCCATCCAGTCGTAACTCATTCGATTTAGATGCATCTCAGCCAAACGCAGGGAACAGTTTGAAGGGTAGTGAAACCGATTTCAATTTGGAGTCGTCTGCAGATAGTTTGACAGGCAGCAAACTCAATTTTAGTAGAGTCGACTTGCGTGCCAGTTGTCTATCATTCAATTTGGCAGCATCGCTAGCAAAGTCAACGCCCAGTTTGAAAACCAACAAATCTTGGGTCTCAATGGACGTAAGTTTTCTATGCTTATACTTTCTTCACTTATAAGATTCATTAAATTTCTTTGTAGCGTCGTAAACGACAGCGTTTAAATAGGAGTCAACAGTCGGATGCAATGCTGGAGATGTTGTCGCTGCCTTCGCAGGAGTTGCCATCGCAGTCGGTGCTCAGCTTTCCACCAAGCAGCAGTGTAGCTGATGGCAATGATAGTCAGTTCATCAGCGAATCTGTTTTTCGCGTACCCGATGTGCCACACAAAAGATTGTCCTCCACCCGAAACTCGCCGCTTTCTGCTGACGACGACGAAGAAATGCCCTCCAGTTCATTGTGGAACTGTGCGTCAAGTCAAGCTAGCGACTTTACGCTGCAATTCAATGCCAGCTCCTCAACAGCGCGTCAAATTGGCCCGGCAACAATAGCGTCATCATGTCAGCAAAGTCCGCCGCTATTGGACATGGACGTGGAGCCATCGGAGCAAAGTCAAGAGTCTCTGTTTCAGCTGGAGAAACGCAACGATGCCAACTGGCTGCCAGATCCACGATCTCACCCAATCGATCCACTGCCACGTGATAGAATGTTTGTTAAGGACAATGCGCAGCGTTGCAATGTTGACGTCGATTTGAAGTTTATGCCGCCCAGCGTACAAAAGCTATACACTCTGATCTGTGGCAAATTCTCGGATTATGCATTCGTCTATGCGCTGAGCTCACAACTCAGTCAAGACTGTGTGCCCATGGAGTGTTATGTGTACCTGAAGATGGCATTGCTGATCAGTCTGGTTAGCATTGAGCTGGACGAACTGCGTCCGCCCATTTCGTTATGTGTAATTTGTAACGACAGCTGTGCGACGAATCGTCTGCTCAACAGCATTGGCCAATTGGCGCCGCGTTTCATTGGTCCCCACGAAGGTGGACAGCAGCCCACGTTCAACGCTTTGCCCGCCCGCTACAATTGGGTGCAGGCCAGTCCATTGATGATGGCGCAGCAGGGTGTCTACTATGCCGGCGACTGGAATCGCTTGACCCGCGATCAAACCGAAGAGCTGGAGAAGGCCATCGAGAACAATACTTTGCCAGTGCCGCAGCTGCAGAGCGAATTGCCATTGGAAGCAGCTATTTGGACATATTGGCAGCCAGAAAATGCCGTCAATCAAACAACGGCGTTTGCCAAGCTTTGTCCGTGAGTAGCAGGCACAACATGATATCGATATATTTGTAATTTCCATTCCATTCCAGCATCTTTGGTCTGCCCATTTATGTGGATGAGCCCACCAATTCGTCCATGTGGAATTTTGTGCTGCACGCGCACACGCGCGATGCCCAAAAGAAACCCGAAGGCATCAACATCTGCATTGAGGATATGCGCACGCTTCTCGAATTGATACAACAGCGTCAAGTGGTTTTTACCGAGCCAGCGGAGCAGCTACTGAAGCGCTACTTTGTCATCTCTCGCATTCGACAGTCCAGTAATTGTTCACTATAGCTCTCTCTCTTTCTTATTCAAGTTTAAATCTATCCCTCGCTCTTTCATTCTCTTGCAGCCGCATTCAGCAGCAAGACGTACGTGGTGCTGAAACAATTCGCCGAGTCTCTGGCCAAGCTGGCCATGCGCTTGGATGTCATCGAATCGGATGTTATCGTTGCCATATTTCATTGTGAGCATTTTGTGCGCAGCATCTTTGGTGCCGGCGAATGTCCACCTCCGGCTGTGGCCAGTTTCAATGTCATCTCTCGCGTGGATGCTTACATGAATGTTTTCTCCCGCTGGTTGTTCCAGTACATCGAACATTTCGAGCAAAAACTTAATCAGTAACTTGTCTAAAACTATTTTGTATTGATATTTTTTGTAATACATATCTAAAACCTAATCTTTATGCACAATATTTGTTATGAAAATAACTCTTTGTTTTGTTCTAAACCAACTTAAACTATGCTTAATATAAATCCTTGTTTATCTTAGCTATGATTTTCTTATTGTTATCGAAATTAGTTAAAAAACTTGTTAAATTATGCATTAATATTTCAACATTGTTAGAGAAGACTTGCTTACTTCGTTGTATTAAATATAAAGCGATATGTATAAAGTTATGACATTTTATTTTATTGATATTGTCTAGTTGATCGAAGAGCCACATTTATTTCCTGTCACATTTAAAGCAAATTTCAAAGTTATTGTCATTGGGTTGAATTAGTTTCGTACACGTTGTTTCACTCGGTTTTTATTTTTGAAAGCAACTAAAAACTTCAAATGTACAATTTCATTTCTGATTCATTTTAGCGCCTGTATCGGGAGAACGATTTCTCGATCCATTCGCGAATTACAAAATTACAATAGAATTGCAAAGCTTCTTTAAAACCGCAAAACCCCGAAACCCGTAAAAAACAATTCATTAACAATTAATTCTTACAGTTTTTCAATTTGCGAGATGCCGACCAAAAAGCATCAGGCGAAGCTCGGATGGCGAGACATTTGCAATGAAAATGCCAATATTGAGCAGAATCCAATCGAAGAGGATTCTTACAACGGATCCCAGCTGCGTTCTCGTCGTGGAACTGTTCCGCTCATTGAATTCCTTGGTCCGAACTTAATGGAGTTCAATGCAAACGAGTAAGTAACGTCATATATTCAAGAATTTCCTATGATTTTTTGTATAATTACTATTGCTTTTCATTGCAGCAACTCGGCGGAAGTTGACGTCAAGCGTATTTTGTCCCGTGGTCAGAAGGAACCAACTAGGCAAGTGTCTTTTAAGCCAACTGATGCTGACTTTCCCACTGTGGGCTCAATGCCCAACAGGAAAATCAAGCCGCAAACTAAGGTCGCTGTTGATGTAGGAGTAACAACTGGTGCATCGATTGGGACAGGAGCAGTATTTGATCCACGGTTTGATGATGGCTTTCCAACGCTTGGCTCCATGCAAGGCAAGCCGCAATCTAAAGTGGCTAACGCTGCGAAGCCAATAGCAATGAAAGCTGATGACATAGCATCAGGAGTGCAGACTGAAGTCGCAGCTGAAACAGCACCAGCTGCAACAGTTGCTGTTGTGACGCCACGAGCAACACAATCAGCGATTGTCCAGCAAATTCGTGAGCAAATGGCGCCAGCAAAGCCTTTTCAAAACCGCAAGACATACAACAATCATCCTGGTCCTGGCTCTATGGAACGTCAGCCATCGAATACAACGCTGCCACGTCATGGTGTAAACGCTCAGTTTAATGCTTCATTCCGTCGCACACCACAAGCACAGATACGTCCACCAGCTCCAGCCTCGATGGTCATGAATCGATCTTCGCCTTTGCTGCACGCGACTCCTAGGCCATCGTCGTTACCTGTGCAGCGTTCTGCTTTGTCGTTGCCTGTGCAGCGTCCTTCACACTCCTTGTACATGAATCGCCCGCCAGCGCCAATACAAACATATTCAACACATCGCTTGTCTGTGCAGCGTTCTCATCCATCGTTGCCTCTGCAGCGTCCTCCTCCAGCGTTAGATGCCAGACGGACTCCAGCAGCATTGCCGATGAATCGAACATCTTCGCAGCCACCTCGAGGACATCTGCTGCCGACGCCTTCGAGCTCATATGTAGCTCCCCCGCCACGTGCCTCGCGTCCCATAGTGCGCCCTGTGCCCGACTTTGTTGTGGGTGCACCTAGAGTGACCTCCAATTCATTCGTTGGTCCTCGTCCTGCCTTCAATGAGAATGCATTCATTGTGCGCAATCAGCCGCAATTCAAGACCTCACTCAATTGCCATGCCGCTGAGTTTCGTCCTAGTTACATGATGGTCAACGAACCAATGCCAGAGCCTCCCATAGAGCCAAGAGGTCGCAAGAAATCCATGACAGTTAGTATTCTCACTTAGGCGAAACTTCAAATACTTTAATTTGTATGTCTTAAGCAGGAGCGTCGCAGGCGTCAACGTTTCTATCGCACTCTGAAACCCAATGTGATGTTTGGGATCGGTGAAGTGCCGCCAGACTTGCCACAGATGATGCCGAGGCCAATCCATTTACCAGCTGAAGTGTCACAAGGCAATTTTTCATCGACTGGACCACGCTCCTCTTTTAACCCTGCCTACGGATCCAATCGGCTTAACAATTTCCCACGTGGACAGGCTTAAACAACATGTTTGAATCACTTTTGAATGGCAAATTTCGCTGCATAAGTTTTAGCAACCTTATAATTTCACACTATGCAATTTAAAAATCATTTTATTACGATTATTCCTATATTTTATATAGTAGCAGAAAAATGCTCGCAAACATTTATAAATATAGAGTATAATAAATTGTAATAAGCCAAAAAAGTTCATGTACATATGTATGTACGAATATTTAAAGAAAATGTAATTCAAATCCAAGAAAACAAGTAAGAAAGCTACAGTTGAGTGTGCTCGACCGTCAGATACTCGTTCCCCATTTTGAATAAAAGCAATATGGTGTGATATTAGTTTTAAAATATACCGAATTAAAATACAAAAATACAATACACAAAAATACTAAATTACATATTTGGCATATTTTTATAGTACTACATTTAAAATATACCATACCATAAATATACCAGATTGTGAGCCGAAGCAACTAAGACTCGTAGTAAATAAGCTATTAGGACTAAGTATTTTTTATATTATATTCACAGAAATCAATATTAGAGTTATTATTGTCTGGCCCAAAATTCGGGTCAAAATCCTCCAAAATTTCGCTTATTAATCGTTTTGCGGAGCGGAAGTGGCAAAAATTTAAAACATAACAAATGCGTCGAAAACAATAATATCTCTTATAGTCTATGAGATCTAGGTGTTCATACGGATGGGCAGACAGCTAGACAGACCGACGAGCAGTCGAACATGGCTATATCGCCTCGGCTGTTGACTCTGATCAGGAATATACATATATACTTTATTAGGTCTGGATGCCTTCTTCCTTTCACATACATTTCCTGGAGGCACAAAATTATAGTACCCTTCTACTCTGGGGGTTTTCTTTACGAATGTTTAAAGAAATTCTATTTGAAATTCCAAAAAAGCCGATGGGCTATTGTGTCATATGTGAATAAACAAAAGAATGTCATTCAAATATATACAGAATATTTTTAATTTGTCAACTGCCTCTGTCTATTCTATTTTTCAGTCAACAATTAACTTTTATTAAGACGACAAATGCGCAGCTTCTGTTTATTTTTAGTTTTCCTTGAACTTAGTTGAGCAACATATTCTATTTCTAAAATGCAGAACGCAGAAATTATTCAAACACTTTTTAATAGTGCAGCAAGTGCAAAAATATCTCGCACTCACGATTTCATATCTGGTTGAGTCACACATTAAAAGCACAAAATTTTATTCCTTGTAATTAGCATTTAATTATATTAATTATTATGTTTTATTTTTATTTAATTTTTGATTATCATTTTCAGTTGCCTGAGCACAGAGTTTTGTTTGAAGTCCGTTGGCTTTTGTTTTCTTTCATTTGTTTCTGAGAACACGCAAAATTGAAAATCAATTTCGCCGTGTTGCTGCCTAAAAGTGGTTTTTTATAAAAATACACACAAATATATCTGTTATATATATATAGCTATATATGTATGTGTAGATGTATACTTTATAATTAAATTAAATTCACATCAAAACTTCAAGTATGTATATATATGGTTTTATATATAAAGTAGTCAAAGGTCCATTTGGTTATTAGTAATTTGTTGTTGTTGTTAAAATAGTTGATGAAATGGTTTGCGCGTTATTATTGGCATTAGGACTGTCAACGATATATGTATGCGTAGATATATATATATAGTTTTGTATGTGGGTGTTCGTAAAAATAATTGCTTAGCTTGCTAAAGTCTAGATTATGACAAATTAAAAGCATAAAAAATACATTCTTCACTTTGGTCCAGTACTGAAATCTCGGATTTCGTTAGTTGCCAAAATTGGTTTGCTTAGTTTCTTGGGTTCTTCTTTTTTTGTTTTTGTTGGATACATACGAGGAGATTATGTAACCTTGGCTAGAGACTACCTCACTTCACTGTTCGATTGAGCTGCCTTACATGACTAAACAACTTTACAGTTTTACAAGTTTACAGAGTTTTACAGTTTAGATTAGTTTACATCTTAATTGAGCTTTACAGGCGGCTGATGGCGGCTTCTTTCTTCTTTCTAACTAGTAACTATCAGGCTATCTATGTATATAGTAGTAGTATATCCGTATTGCTCAATAGTCCAAATTGCCCTGGGCTCCGGTTATGATGGCATCAATCCAAATGCGTGCCGCTGCATCGGATGCAGCCTGTAGATTGTAGCTGCGCTTCTTCGTCTTCACAATGAATGTGCAATGCGGTCGACCGCTCTTCGAGGCATTCAAATGATCCAGATACACCTCATCAATGGTCTGCAAGGGGATTTGAGTTCAGTTTATTCTTGATAGTGAGATATTTAGTTGAGTACTTACCGAAAAGTAGGCGCCTCCTCTTGGCTTGCGCTCCGATTTGTCCGAATAATAGATGAGTGCACTGCGCTGACGATCGAGAACAAACCAACGACGTGACCACGCATGAAACGTGGCGCCCAATTTATGCAGGTAACTACAAAAAGAGAACGACAACAATTAGAGCAACTTCTAATGGGAAGTTTACTCATTTTTCTTACTCACCCGCGACAACTTTGTGCATCGACAAACACATGCGGACATAGATCGATTTGATGGCCAGCTGTTTCGATGTGATGCCGCAGATTCAGATCCGGCGAGAAGATGGGCAGGTAGCGTGTCAAGGGACGCTGATGCTTGGCGAGCGCACGTTTCCGTTCCCCATTCGCATTCACCGCATTGACGCTGGCTGTGCTGCTGCTGCCGGTGCCGGCGCCGCTGCTGCTGCCCCCGCTGCCGCTGCCCGCTGATGCCGTATCCTGTGAGTTGCTATTGCTGCTGGCTCGCTTGTTGTTCTCGCCTTGCTGTTGTTGTTGCGCTGCTGTTGATGTGCTGTCATTGGCAAATTTAGGTGCCTCAATCGAGGCATCACAGTTGTTCGCCTCGGACAGCGGACGTGGACTGCGTGCTGTGGGCGCCACAACGCCTACAATGCCATGATGCTCCAGTTCCGGTTGCGAGTGACGTTGCTGTGGAGAAGAGCAGAAGATGCAGCCAACAAAAAAGTTAGAAATTGCGTGAGCGTACGAATGAAGGAGGAGAGCAATATTGTAAGTGGGTTAGCGTGTTGACCAGCTCTATAAATAGTAGATAGTAGATAGAGACAGAGACAACGCACTTAAATGTTTTTTGGTGTCAGTGACAAAGCTGCGCATTCCGCTGGCCAAGCGCCAAGGCGTTTAACCCTGCAATGCCGTCGCCATTAGTTCCCATAATTAGTTCCTTTCAGGCGTATATGCTATATTAAGATGCGCCCAAAATATCCTACAAATTTCACCAAGTTCGCGCAATAAACACAGCTGACATACTATTCTTATATTTTGTCGAAATTACAACTACAGCATTTTGAACCGTTTTTGGATAAAATATTTACATTTAAAAAAAACTGCTTAAATGCACAATCTATTATGTGATTCCACATCATTTTGAACCATTTTTGAATATAATATTTATATTTAATATCAATATGAATTCATCTTGTTAAACCTCATCTTTTTTTACAAAAGAATTTGACATTTTTCTTGGATTATTAAGTAAATATTGAGAATTGATTATTTTTTTTATTTACTACACGTCCTATGAACATTAATGAATGCATATTGATAATAGTTTTTTTTATTATTAATTTTTTTACTGCACAAAATATTAATTTTCAGGAAATTCTTTAATTTTAAACAGTTTTTCTGAAGCTTTTCTTGATTGAAGGCACGATACACATATTTTCTTCTTAAGTTTTCTAATAATGCAAAAATTAATGTTCATTAATGTGTTTCATTGACGAATTTTGTTTACTCTTTAAATTTGTGTCTATAGCTGATTGATGGCGTTATTATTTTTATTTTTAACGTTATTTTTATTTTTTGATACTTAAAATTCTCTTGCTAGCATTAATAGTCAACTTTATCGCACTTCATCCAATCATTTCCGATATATGATTGATTCAGTGATTACTCTATAACCTTCACTTTTAAACGTTATTTTTATTTACAAATATTTAAAATTCTCTTGCTAGCATTAATAGTCAACTATATTGCACTTCATCTAATCATTTACATTTGTTTTGCAATGCAAAAAGGTTTTATGGAATATGATTGATTGATTGATGACCCACACACTCACTAGATAATAGAGTTCAGTGCGTTGTCTTGCATTCGCATCCATGCGACGATGCTGCACATATGTCATCCAGACGGACATGATTCTGCTGCACAGTGGTTAACGCAAATCAGGAAACGATTAAAGAGATTATATCTTCCCAAGTGTTACGCGCTATTGCAACGGAGAACGTGTTGAACTGCAAATGCGGAATGTAACCGCAGATCAGAGATCGTGCGAATCAACGCCCGACGCGAGGCTGTGGCCAAAAGTCGAATGAGGCGAACGCGAACATTGTCCAGCGTCGATGGCGATGGCGTTGTAGTATATATAGTATGTCGGGGAATTCTCGATCAAGATCGGCCAATTATAATCGTAATGGGGCAAAAACGATTTGTGGGTCTATTGGCTACTGCTTATTGTGTAAACAATATCCATCCAGCCCCAAGGTAAACAACAACAATAGCATTAAAGACGCAAGAGGCGAGGAAGAGAGAAGTGCGCAAGGCGCGAGCAACGGACGCAAACTGACGACTGACCACAGCGAAGACGGAAAAAACGATGAGAAGACTCGATCATCAGCTGCTGAACATTAAGGAAAATAGAAAATATTATTATAAACTTATTAATAAGTGTAGTCCATAGAGCACACAACTGCTGGCATAGCCAAAATCAGAGAAGAGAAGGCGGAGGCGAGTCAAAAGCATTTTGCTTTAAAATAAACATTGGCAAAAATATAACAAATATAAAATGAAATGAGATGAGATGAGTAGCAAAAAAACAAAAACAAAACACACACAAATGACGAGTTGTGGAACAAATCGGCAACTCGTAACTCGTGACTAACGATCCGACGATCGACAATATCGTGACGTTTAACGTTCTATCGATAGACAGACAGACAGCTAATGAGAAAGAGAGAAAGAAGCGTGAGAGAGTGGCAGATTGATCCTTAATAAACAAGACCTCTAAACGATCTCTGCGTCATTTTTTCGGCAAGTCGATTACTTAGCGCGAGATTTATGTGGGGCATGCCGCGTCTGAAATACCCTGCAATGTAAACAGTAGTTAGCCTAAAGTTTACAAATACCCAAAAGAATGTGTTGAAAAAATCAAAAATTATGATCGACAAATTATGTTCCATCTTAAATAGAATTCGAATGCTACACAAAATAATATACATAAAAGTTCCGATAAAAAAAAGAATACCTATTTGTGCACTTCAAATATGGAAATCTCTTGAAATCGAACCGAAATGTAGGTTAACAGTGATAAGAACAAATAATACGATATGTGTCTGATAACTGTGCATAAAAGAATACGCATTTCATTTGATTGAAAGTACTAGAAATATTTCAAAAGTCATTTCTGATTTATTCACGACCTTAACTTTTATGGAGGCCACATCTTAAATCTAAAATGTTTAGCGAATCTTCCAAAATAAACCACTTACAACGAATTCTAGATAAATTGTTGTTTACCTCAAACAAACCATAAACTAGTTGTAAGCAAAGATGCATTACGCAAATGTAAGGAAAAAATGTGTTTGCATTAATTTAACGTAATTTCCTTAAAATGAATACATTAATTCCTGAAATCTTAACGTATCGTGTAATAGATTGCTTCCTTCATAATCCCCCCCAATTCACAAGGCGAACCTCTCGAGTTGAGTTTTATTAATATGCGATCGTAAATTGCGAGTATTAAATAATGATAACCACTTTACACACTCTGTTGACTTTAGCAGTTAGTATTATTAATTGTTCATTCAGACTTCAGCATTATCGTATGCCATTTAACACATTTCCCAGTTACTCTGACTGTCTTTCCTAACGACCTTTGCTAATCTCACACAATTTGATAAAAAGCGCAAAATAAAAAGAAAACAGTTTTGTATTTACTTGGTTACGAATGTTGAGTTATTTATAAAGTTGTTGGAATGCTGGCAATGAAAGCAGGAAACTCACACAAGATTACACTTAAAACAATGCGGTTACTATAGGGATTGTTTTTTTCCCCAATTCATATTCCATTATAACATCGAGAATTATCGATCGAATCAGATCTAGATAACAGCACAACACTCGCTTTGTATCGTTATATTATTTTCAACTGTTTTTTTTTTGTTTGTTTGTTGTTGACACGCACTTTATTTGCTTTAGCACAGGAAAATGTAATGGATGAATGACTAGATGATACCCTGTATTTTGTATATAACTTCATTTTAATATTCCACATTGCAAATTCAAAAGTAAACTTCTTTTATATAAAACAAAACTAGAGTGAACTCTTTCTTTTAATCAAGGGACACAAACAACCCGTTTTGTGCTTTAACTACAGGGTATGCTCGCCTGTAGTAACAGCTTGTAGTAATTGTATAGTATCTGTTTAGTGTCTATAACTAATCGTAATCTTTGCCAGCGATCGCTGACCATGTAAATCTATCGATTCAAGTATTTGTTGGTCAATAATTTGAATTGTTTATTTTGCGAATTGACCGCCGCGCCGTTCAATTGTTTAAACAATTAGCGTGGGCCGGGCGTGGTCAATATTGCCTTCAATTTCCCGCCAAGACAACGATAATAACAATTTTGGAAAACAGAAACTTGAAAACGCTTTCGCTTTGCTTGGCCTAGGTTCGTTATTTCTTTTTTTTTTTGGGTTTTTGTTTTTTGTTCGATGACAACTCACCTGTTGTTGGCCGGCATTTGTTGTTGTTGATGTTGGTGTTGTGGTCTTTGTTATTGTTGTTAATGGACTGCCATCAGCTGACGCATTAATTGTTTCCTTTTCGTTGAGCTTCTGCAATTCGGTTTTCTCAAAGAGTTTGGCATCTTTGCCGCCGCTAAAAAGATGAAGAGAAAACACATTCGATGTGAATATTTTAATGAGTATTAAATTGGAAATGAATGTGGTGGTTTATTTTTTATCCAACATATTGATTCACTTATCATCAATTTAGATGTAGATATATACTATGTAGTAGATATATGCATACCAGCATGGAATCAGCGCATTTAGCTTATCCATGGCAATGACTAATGCAGTCACTGTCGATGCTGCTGCTGTTGCTGCTGTCAACTGTCAACTGTTGACTAAGCGAGTGCCAGGCAGCGGGAATCCGACTCGCTATCGAAATTGAACGCAGCCAATGCAAGGCGGTTGAATGGCAAATAAAATAAATACGCGCTCCCACACACAACAGAGAGCAAGCGAGCGAGAGAGAGTGCAAACAGCGACAGCTGATAAGCTTATCAGTTGCCGACAATTGCGAACGCAGTCGACGACGCGACGTCGTCGTAATTGCAACAGACAGAGGCAAGAATTCAGGTGACGTCGCGACGATGCCGCTTGACCAACTGAACAAACGCCAATCGAACAGATCTCCAACCACTTGACGATTATTCAAGCGAAGTTTAAAGAGAAGAGAAGTCGAAGTGAAGTTTTGGGAGTTGTCATCAAATAAAGAAAAGAAAAAAAAACACACACACTAGTTAATCAAACAAACGCACAATATTTGTGTCTGGTTTTGTTGTTTGTCGTAACAATATTTGAAAAACGACACGTAATTCGAAAGCCGGTTTCCATTCCGAATCTCAAAAACACACAATCAGCGCCAATCGCTGTCGCTTTCAACGCTAAAAACGACGTCGCCGTCGACGTCTTCGATGTTTACGTCGCTGTCGCTATCGTTTGCCGCATTGTTTTGCTATTAGCAAAATATTTGATTAATTATAGAGCCAACGGGTTGAATGTGCACGCCACCCAAAAGGCATTTACACTCTCAAACATAACAACGGAAATGCTAATAAAGAGCTTATTTAGATAATTATTATATTTGACGAATTTAAAGGTCAAGGAAGTGTTTCTGGTTTCAGAAAAATCTAATAAAACATATTATAATTATTAACTATAGGAACTTTAAATTTAGATATATAAGTAATTATTATTATTATTATTTTAAACAACTCAAACATGTTCCTGTATAGTGACGAATATTTCAGATATTAACAATATTTAAATGTTTTGAATAATTGTCTATATTGAAAACTTCGCAAGAATATATCAGCATTATCATATTTTTAAGCAACTTGAGTTAAGCACTTGAGTTATGATAGTAAAGAATGTTTTAGATTTGAAAAATAACAATTTGTTTTAAAGGTAAATATTGGAAACTTCGCAGGAATGTAAGAAACTTGAGTTTAGAAAAAATATTTCAAAATAGTTTCAAATGTTTTTAGTTTCACCCTTTTTTAATTTTAAATATTGTAAACGTAAAAAAAAGTATTATAATTTTTATAAAATCCCAAGATCATTTATAGAGAAGAATGTTTCAGAGTTTAAAGTTAACTCATATTATTTATGATAATGGGGAAACTCGAATTAATATAGCTAATTTATAAAAAACCTTTTTAAGAAAAAATGTTGCTGAATTACGAAGAAAGTTTCCAAGTTTAAAAATATCTAACACTATAATATTGAGAAATATTATATGTAAATATTAAGAAAGAATATTGACAATTATTATTATAATAAATTTAAAAAATGTCCACGAGGCAAAATATCTAATCCTATGCATTATATTTGTAGTTTAAACTTGAAGGCAACAAAAAAATTCCACCCATTACATATTATTTTTACATCTAATCTATATATTGATGTACATCTGTAGTTGGTTATGCATATATAAAAATTCCAACTTTTGTCAAATCAATAAATGTCTTTTTCGACTCTGTATAATTTTGTAATTTACTGTCCAGACTTGAGTAATTTGTTATTGTTGTGGTAACGATTCAAATGGAAAACACTCATAATTCTTGATAAAAAGATAAATGCGCGGAGATTGTTGGCAACTTGATAAGATATATGTACAAAGGGTGAAACAATATGAGGGCTATTTTGTAAGCGAGTGTAATGAGTGTGGTGCATTGAAGCGGTGTTGTTGTCAGCTGCAGAACTAATTAAGAGCGCCATGGCGATATAGCGATATGGATGGCGCTATAACCATATGGGATGGGGAGAAGAAGGGCAAGCATGTGGAACGAAGACGAAGAAGCAGAATGCCTCGGCGCACTTTTGGGGTTAGTCAACTTGAACTCGGGTCGGGGTAAGGAGGAAGAGGGAGGTTCCATTGATTCAATTACGAGCTACTCACTTGGCATTCAATGGGGCATGAGGCAGCTGTGGTGATTGCGGTGCCTCTGTCGTTGTCTGCTGCGTGGAACGCAAGTATTGGGTGCGTGCCTCGTCGTGACTTTTCTTCTTCAGGTCATAGATCTTCTGACGCTCGTGCTCGATGACCTGGTGACCTGCAACCATAAGCGAGAGAAATAGATCTATTGAACTATGTTCATTTATAGTATTCGTGGGTGATAACTTTACCTTGTTGGGCAAGCAGCAGCTTGCGATTGCGCTCAATCTCTTTGATGCTGTCAAAGATCTTTGTGCTGGCGCCCTGGCTGGTCGAGATGGGTGCATCGTTGGCCACCTTGCAGCTACGATCGATGTCATCCTGCGAGGGCACACGACGCTCCAACGGATTCACCTCGAATCTATCGCTGCGCAGCGATAAATTGAAGCTAATCTGTTCACAGCTGCCCGCATCATAGATCTGCAATGGCGGACGTTTGGGTGTGCTTGTGGTCACCTTATTATGATCACCACCGTGGGGCAATTCGATCTTATTATTGTTGTAGAACATGTTCTCGTTGACACTCTTCGACATCAGATCATCATCGTTGCGTCGCTTCGGGCAAAGCAATTCCGCTGAGCCAAAGAGCGATTGCGACATCACACCATTAATCAGATTGCTGCTGCTTCCGCTGCTGTTGTTGCCATTGGCAACGGGTGAACTGCGTCCACTGTGCGACGGTGTTGTTGTTGTCGTCGTCGCTGCTGTTGTGGACTCCTCGCCGGGTTCGTCGGGTCCCAGCTGTATGCCCAAGGATGCCAGCTCGGATTCGAGTGTTAAACGCTGCTCTTGTCGCTTCAGTTCCTCGTGGCACGCATGATGCTCTGACTCCTCCTCAAAGTATTGAAATTCGAGATCCTCGAAGTTCTTACGATCGCTGTCGAGGGATTCGCACACGTGCTCCAGCTCCTCTTTGAGGCAGGCATTGTTCGGCTTTTGCTTCAGCATTGCGCGCAGTCTGTTTAAACAAAAAAAGAAAAGCGAACAATTAGTACTTTATATTTCAATTGCAGAAAATACAATTTCTATTTGCTTCTAGCTTTGAAAGATTTTCCTACTATAAACATAACTTTTATCAAGTCGAAAACATTCCAACAAAGTTGTCAAAGTTTAAAGTTTGTCTACACAATTATTGGACCCTGGACAGATTTAATTGCAGTACTAATTTAAATACCGGTTCTGCAGTTGGAATTATACGACTCATATTTCATAACTTGTTTAGTTCTAAATTATACAGTTTGAGGTAGTTGAGAAAGTTTCCTGTAATAACTTCTACACAAATTGAGTTGCAACTAGGCAGCTGTTATGAAATATATCACGCAATCGCTATAGTCATGAGCTTTCAGACTCTAACAGCTATTCTAAACGATTTGTGTGTATCTTAATAAATGTAAATATATAAACGTCTACTTAATTCATTTAAATATAGTCTAGCTATATGCTAATGATAGCTGTTTCAATTAATTTTGTGCATCTTAGTAGAGTTCAAAATTCTCTATATATAGTTTCTATACAGAATTTGTTATACAATCCTATCCTTCATCAGAATATTTTATCAAGAAATTATCAAAAATTCTAAGAGAAATTCTTTTCTATTTCTATTTCTATTATATACAATTTTCTTCTAACTGACATTACAACTAGGAATTTTGTGACAAATCTTTTTTCCTATAATTTAAAATTCTCTATACAAAATTTGCTAAACAATCTATGTATCTTGTTCGAATACAATATGTTCACAATATATTAACCAGATCTTTTGAAGTTCTAAACACAATTTTCTACACAATCGATTCTAGATATCTGACCTTTTTCAAGTACTAATAACAGATATTTTAAATTGTTCTATGATTCTTCTTAAAATTTAAAATACAATTTTCTATGCAATAGATTCCACTTCTCTGTCTGACTTATATCTTTATAGCTGTGACAACTGCTCTCACTAATATAAATATAAGATCCTCTATGAATGCTATCTTAACAACGCTTCCTTACTTATTGAGCTGATCCTGCTTCATTTCAATGGACTGCTTGAGCTTCGCCTGTTGATTCTCCTCCATCACCCGCGTGGCATTGCGTTGCGCCTCCAGGCGATGAATGCGATTCTGCAGTGCCTGCAGCTGCTGCCTCGGCGTGCTGGGTCGCGACGTCAGCGACTGATGATCACTTGGTTCCACCTGCAAGAGTAGATACAAGATTACTTTACGTTTGGATCGTTTAAAGCATTTGCATACTCACCTCGATATGTTCGGTGTTTGGCGGCAGTTCGGCCAACTCGCGTTTGAGCTGCTTGCGACGCTGGAGCAGCTCACGACGTTGTCGCTGCTCCGCATTGATGCTGCGCGGCGCTGGCGCTGGCTTTCGACTGGGTTTGGGCGAGGCCTGATGCATTGTTTCTGATTCGTTGAGCTTGAGGGTGAGATTGTTGATATTCTTGTTGGTGCGCTTCGCTGGCGTCATTTGCACTTGCACCTGACGCTGTTCCTGCTGCTCCAGTTGCTGTTTGCGTTCGAACGACTTGAAGAGCTGCTCGTAGTCGCGCTGTTGATTCGGAGGCGGTGGCTTTGGGGCCAGCGGTGGCTTAACCACAGCTGCAACCGGTGTCGATTGCTGCGATGCGGCAAAGGCATTGCCAAAGGACACATCCTTCTTGGGTGACATGCAATTGGTTCGTATTTTGGTGCGCGGACTTTGTGGCACATATTTACCGCCGCCGCCCGTTCCACTTTCATGATTCGAGTTTGTTGCGCCGCTGCCGGCAGTTGACGTTGCAACAGCAGCAGCAGTCGAGTTGGAGTTGGAGGCTGAAGCAGCGGAGGAGGACACGTGCAGCTGGCCATTGATCTCGACACGATTCGGACCCAGCAGACGCACATTCTCATAGCCCGAGGTGCTGCTAACCAAGGCCAGATTGCTGCTGCTGCCGCCGGCGCTGGCATGCTGCTGGAACGGTGACTTCTTGTCGCGCGGCAACGAGCCGTTTGTCTTGATCCGATTCTGGACAATGGGCGACGAGGTAATGCTGCTGCCATTCGCATTGCCGGACGAGGCATTGTGCATGCCATGACTACTGCTGCTGTTGTGCTCACGCTCACGTTCCCGCTCTCGCTGCTGCTCCTGCTGACGATCCGCGTATTCGGTGCATATCTTTAGCATATCCTCCAGCTCGACGCCGCTGTTGAGCTCCGTGTTGATGCCATTCATCGCATAGATCTGCAGACCGCCCGCCGTATAGGTGCCCGGCTTGGGATAGCGATCGTAGCCCACATTGTTCACCTTGGTCAACAGCTCGGCAGCGGGCACAGATTGTGACTGTGGATGTTGTGCCTGCGCTTGCTGCTGCTGTTGCTTGAAGATCGCCGCATTGCTGGGCACATTGCAGTAGCCGGCATTGTGGCCAATGCCATTCACATTGCTGCCGCCTGGCAATTGATTTTTGGCATACTGATTGTTGAGCTGCTTGTCGCTGCGATGATTCTCGGCGAGATTACGGGCAAAGCTCGCATACTTCTGGCCGAGAACATCGCGTGCCGGCATATTTACGGTGACCAGATCGGAACTAAACACCTTTGGACACTGCACACCATGCATATTCATCTCGGGCGCCGTCTCGTTGTGCTTGAAGGGATTGATGATGCTCTCGTAGAAGCTCTCCAGCTCTCGCTCGCGGGCCTCGTGACGCGATTGCGACTGCGATTGCGTCGACTGTTGCGTGAAATCGATGTGGGGCATCGAGATGCGCTCGTTGGAGCCCATGGCGGAGCGCATCATTTGCGCCTCGTCGGGATTGTTGAAGCGCAGATAATTCGAATTGCCAATGGTGATCATGGCACCCTGGCTCAGTTTCACCTCCTCGCCCTCGATGTGCGCCCCGTCGATCAACAGACGCGCCTCTGGCTCGGGGACAATCGTCACCTCGTTGCTGTCGCTGCGATAGATGGTGCAGTGCAGCGGACGCACTCCGCTCCCGTTCAATGAGATGCTGCAGCTTGGCGCCGATCCGATGGTCGTGTCACCTGTCAATCAATCAATCACATGTCAATCAAAATAATCGATCAGCAATGCATATTTCCACTCTAACTGTTGCGGTGTAAGTTTAACTGCAACTGTAATTGTTATTCTAACTGTAACTCACGTTGTCTCTCGCTCATTCGCGCACTATGAATGAAGACGAGCAAAGAGAGAAACAGAACAAAACGGAACCGAACCGAACAGAACAGAACATCGCACAGGGCTGCGTTGTTGACCTGGCGCTCTTATCTCACATTTTTCGGTGAAGCAACAGCAACAGCGACACCAACAACTACAACTACAACAACAACAACCACACGGCGTCCTCATCAAGCCATGTTACCGTGGTGCGCTTCAAAAGATTACGCACAGTGGTTGTTGACATTTGTTGTACCCTAAATGCAACAACTTCAATCAGTCTACAATAATTTCACTATTTGCAATATAAGAATCTCTAAAATTGCTCTGGAATTCACAATTGAAGTTTTTAAAATATTTGTAGTGAATATTGTTGCATTGATTATTTTCGTTTAATAAACTATATAACGAAATATATTGTAGTGTACTAAGTTTTATTACAAATAATTTAATAAATTAATATAAAAAGGAAAATTTATTGTTCTTTTTTGTAGTCACGACTTCTTTATTTTTTTTTTTTAATAATGTTCAAAATTTAGGTTTTTTTTTGGAAATTAGGATTACTTTGATATAATTTGCAATTATCGACAGGAATTTATAAATAAAATGTAACTATAGCAGCCCATTTTTAAAGGATGAATATTTTCTAAAACTAAAATAAATTGCAAACAAATGTTTGCTGCAAAGTCAGAAACATTTATATATTTAACTAAAGTCTTGTCGTGATATTCAACTTTGATATCTTGTTTTTAAGTAAACATAATTTAAGAAGTGACGGTGAAGACATACGAAAATGAGAATAAACTGTTGTAATAATAATAAATTTCGAGGTAAAGAAAGCTGTTTAAGCTTACGATATGATATGTGGCTTAGACACATATTTGAAACTCTTTATCTTTATGATGGCATACAAAAATAAAACTGCAGATCCTAAAAGCTCTCGGAAGTTCTATAGGATTTTTCGCGTCACACTGTGCGGCATCTTATCGCAAAGCGTTGCGGCACAAGCGTAAAAAAAAAACAACCGTAAAACCAAAAGAAACCAATTTTGTTATTGTTTCGCTTTTCTTTTTCGTGTGCGTTTGTGCGTTTGCGTTTCATTTGCGTACCATGTTTGTTTGTTTCTCTCGCACAATTCTCGATTCTGATGAATTTTGATTATCGGCTTACACGCGATCGAGTGACCTTGTTTCTGAGAGCGGGGGAAGCGGGGCTTTTTACTCACCAATATGTATGTAGTGGATGGTGACGGCGGTGCTCAGGCGACCGCCTCCTAAGCTAACCAAATGTGGATCCGAGGCGGCAACTCGCAGCGATGGATCCTTTTTCGTCAATGACATCTGCCCAGCAGCAACGGGAGTATACCAAAAAGAGAACAACAAAAAAAAAGAGAGCAAAAACACGATGAGTAAAAGAACACAAACACAAACACAAGCACATGCACAAACACACTCACATACAAATGCAAACACACGTCGGGGCAGCGAGATGACGCAGCGTGTGCATTTGTCAAGGCGTGAAATTGTCAACTGAGACACAAGGCAAGCAACGCCGACGCCGACGCCGGCGTCGACGTCAGTGACAAATACAAATAATACACACACTCATACTATTGTACGCACACGCTTGCGCAGCTGCTCTAAATTATTATTGTTTTCTTTTGTTTCGTTTCGCCTGCGTTTCAATGCTCAGGACACTCATTCACTTACACATTCGCACACGCACGCTGTTGGCTGCGCTAATGAAGTGAGCTGCGCGTCTGCCTGCACACACATTCACACTCACACTCACACATGCATGCACACGTGCATGTACATATGTTCACCTCACAGCTGTGCAGTTTAGATGCTGTCAGCGTTGTTGTTCTTGTTGTTGTTATTGTTTTCGTTAGTTGTTATTGTTTTGTATTCTTCTTCCCGGTATTTGGTGTTGCCAGATCGTGGCGCGGTTGAAAATCAATTGGAAAGCTAATCAATCAATTTGGTTGGGCAAATAAATGAAGAATGCGGCGTTTGATAACGCACGCACACACACACACACATGCACAGTAGTGTGGCACGTGTGTTTGTGTGTGCGACGCACGCATTCAAGTTTTCACTTTTTATTTTTGGGCGCGGAAATGACTTTGTTGGGTCGTCTGTGCGTACACATGTGGTTGCCTCAGTATGTGTGTGTTCGAAACATTTCAATGAGCCAAATTGGGTCATAAACACCAAAAGTGGTCGACAGCATGGAGAGGAAGCGAAGTCAAAGCTACAAAAAACAAAAACAACAACAACAGCAGCAGCAGCAATGCGATTAAGCTACATCATCATCATCAACATGATCCACAACAGCACTGCTCGCATATGTGTGTGTGTGTGTGAGTGTGTGTGTGGTATGTGGGCCAAATGTATGGATAACCAGAAATGAGAGCACGCTGCCAAGCAGCCCTCTTAATGCTGATAAAGTTTTCCATTGGACACGCATCATTTTCATTTGCTGTCGCCGTTGTTGTTGTTGTTGTTCTTGTTGCTGTTGCTCACTTCTTCCAACATTATTATCATTATTATCAGCAAGTCGTAAGTGTGTGTGAGTGTGTGTGTGATACAATTCACCGGTCATGTTGACAATGTGAAGTAATTGCGTTAAGCTCTAAACAATTGCGATTGTGTAATAACTGTGTGTGTGTTTGTGTGTGGCACGCATGTGGAACAAGCTTCGCTTTGCCAGCTTAGCATCCACACAAGCACAACACACACGAAAAATATGCCAGACTTGCCAACTCCTGCTTAATTGGGAATGCCGCCTGTTCACCTCTCTCGCTCTCACTCACATGGCCATTAGCCATTCTCATGCCCATTACAATAAACATTACGAAATGCATTTTTATCGTCTGCGTCTTTTGTTGCTGTTGCTGTTGTTGTTTTCTTTTTGATTTTTGTTTTAATGCTGGCTGCCGTGCACCAATTCACCCGGCACGTCATCTTCTCTGCATCAGCGTTCAGCGTCATCCTCGCATTCGCTGTCTCGCTCTTGCATTCGTGTGGCAGACATCAAAAGTGCCAAGATTCAAGATGTGTAATAAATAATCAAAGAAATCAACGGCAACGGCCACAGCCACAGCAAAAGCAACAGCAACAGCAACAAAAGCCAAACAATGAGCAGGCAAATGAGTCAGACAACTGCTGCAATAATAATAATAATAACAACAACAGCAACAGCAACAACACGTGTTCCACAGAAACACACATCACGGGATCCACAACTATAGCTATAGCCAACAATAGTGCTATTCTATTTTATATGGCTTTCAAGTTGTTTTTGTTATTTTTCGCATTTCATGAAGCATCAAAATTCACTTTTATTGTGATAAGATAAAAGCACGCAAATTAATCGAGCCATCCACAATTGTAGCTTCCGCTCATTAATCACACTTTTCATTAACATCAAAAGATGCTCAAAGTCCTGATACAGGTTCCAATTTTAGGTCTAGTCATAAAAAAATATTACTCTGCTTTTCTGTGATGATGACTATTCAAATGAATTTGGGCTTAAAAGTTTATTTCCTCTGCGAAATAATTCAAAAGGTGAGGATAAGACCATTAATTAGTATAGATAAGTATGTGAACTACTTATCGGTTAAGCACTTACATTTATTTTAAGAACTTTTTGTTGACGTTTCAAATATTCGGGGCGAAAAAGAAATAGCCACAAAAACCGCACTCGTCAAATGTGACAGACGAACTGGGAATCTGCGAAGCCAAACAAACAATTAAACAATGGGCCAGAAACAATGAGAGAAGCAATTAATGAAAGCGTCAACGCAATTAACGTTTCATTTTTTGTTTTCCGCTACAATGACCAAACAAGCAAGGAGTTTGATAATTTAGTGGAACGATATGTAACAGACAGCAAAAAGGGTAAATTTGAAAGTAAAGTTCATTTGAATTCCCTGATTTGTCGTATTTATTTTCATTACGATTTTCATAGAGCATCAAATCTGCGGTCTTCCGCGTTTAGTGAACTCTTTTGAGTTGCTTTATTTCTCTGTGCCCGACTTAAACAAAGTAAACTTCCCCCTCAACACAATAACTATCCCAGAAAGAGTCGATAAATTGTTTGTGTCCTCACCCGCTCACTCACACTGTTTTGCACTTTAGATGCGTCTGTCGCTCTGAACTGTAAACATTACAGGAAAACTGAATAACCCATAGATTGCCATTTTTAGTTGTCTTTATTTATAGAGCGCAAACACAGCTGTGTATCCAACTTGAAAGCAAAAACACCGTTTCAATAATGCGATACTAGTGACAAGGCGGGCGAGGAGCGACGTCTCTGGAACATGCTGGCAACTCATTTACTACATGAGAGGGAGGTTGAAAAAGAGTGAGAGAGAGAGAGTGCGGGGGAGAGACTGGTGTCTGAGACTTTGACTTTATGCATTAGCGGCGGACCAACTCAACTGTCAATACTCGGTACGATTTTCAATTGGCAAAACCGTTCTTTTTCCTTTTTTTGTTGGCCCTGTCAATTCATTCAATATCTTTTTGTTTTGGCTATTGCGAATGTGGGAATGTGGGATTCTCTTTTATTTATTTACTTTTTTGCTTTTTAAGGGGGGCTGCTGCTGTTGCTGTTACTGCTGTGGGCGTGTTGCGAGTGTTCGCTAATTGAAATTGCCTGTACATTTGTGTTTGTGTTGTTTCGCCTTGATTTAACCCCACAAATGTGGGCAGTAAGCCATGTGGATCGTATGGTCATTAAACATTCCAATGTACCGGCATTTTCTCCTATTTTTTTTTTTGTTGTTCGCGAAATATATGTCAAAATACTTGCGAACCGATGTGGAGAGTAGTTCTCAAGAAGCGTGGAATTCCCAAAACTATTCTTAAGTCAATCAATCTATCATGCGATTGATCAAATTAGGCTTTGTCTTCTTTCGCTTGATCTGTTGTTTTATTATTGCTTTCGCAACGCCTTCAGACACACTCCAAGTGAAGATGAGTCGAACGATTTCTGAAGAAGTTGAAAGTTCTTTGATCAATCTTCAGCTAGGGTTGTCAATCTGTTTAAATTAAGGCAGCATTTTCTTTATCTGAGCATTCTGTAACTCAAATTTACAATTCTTTCATTGCATTCGAGAAAGTTATCGAGCTTCTTTGATCACAATCCTGCCTTCGCTGTGAATTGCAGTCGAAAGCTTTTGTGATGTGCAACAGTGGCTGTCAAAGCTTTGCTTTTCACTTTGTCCCACTTTCAGTGTTTGTGTGTGTGTGTGTGTGGATCGCATGTGGGCTGTGCGGTAATTTACAAGGCTGCCTTGGGCCGCTGGGCTGTTGGCCAAAATTGTGGATGGCATTTTGGGCCAGATATGCAAACTAGTTTCGGCCGCCATAACAAACCGACAGCAAAATACAGCAAAATAAAAAAAATGGATATTAAAATGAAATACAATGTGACACATGGCAGACACAATTACGAACAGTACACGACGTGTATTTTGTTTTTACAATTATGTATGTGTGTGTGTGTGTCTGTGATTGTTGTATGTTAATAAAAATAAACATTTACCTACACGGGGACTGCGCATTTTCGAATTAAAAACACGCAGAGCATAGCCAAAACAAAAAATATATCACAAATTTCAATTATATGTGAATTTTTGTCGCTTTTTTTGTATTTGTGTTTCTTTATTTATTTTTTTTTGCCGCTGGGGTCGCAAATCAAAATAAGAATCGCGCGCGATTTTATTCGCGTGCGTTTTTTTATTTATACATTTTTTGTTGTATTTTTTTATAGCTTGTGAAGGTCAGTCGGTCTGGCAGCGCAGTCGACGTCGACGGCGACGTTGACACGGAGAGTGTTAAATTTATATTGCAATATTTCCAGTACTACGTGCGTGCCATAAACAACAAGGAAAGAGTTGATAATAATGCGGAAGGGGAAGGGAAAGCCAATCGAGGGGGGAGAACTGGTAACGAGCTGCATACTAAAAATGCAACCCACTTTTTTTTTTAAGTGAGCTCTTCTTTTTCTTCTCCTGCTGCTTCTTCTTGTTTGCTGATTCATATCGTTGACAAAGGGCCACTCACACAAAGGAAGCTCTTTCTCACACTCACAGTTGCATGCGCATGTAAATGTGTAAGTGGGTATTAATGTATTAACCCCAGCTAACGGTAAATGGTTAGAGGGGGCGCCACTTGAAACTGTCAAAAATGAAGCTGTTTAAATGCCTGCATTGTACGTGTGCCTATGTGTGTGTGTGTGTCAAGTGGCTTGTTAATTATGGTCATGACTCGAAAATTACCGAAATATGTGTGTGTGTGTGTGTGTGTATGGAAGAAGCAAAAGCAACAATCAGAACGTTGCCGCTCGAGACCCTCTTAAGATGACGAAAATCTAATTAACACACACTCACACATACATAGATACTTCATTCGTCCCCCCTTCCCGATTCCACTCCTTCTATGCTCACTTCATTGGCTGCTGCTCAAATTGAGTTCAATTGAAGTAACTGTTTACCAGTTGACAGAAACAACAACAATAATATGGCATCATTTACGCATACTCAATGTAGCCGTCTCGCTTTCGCATTTGCCTCTCCGCTGCTTTTTGTGTGTTTGCAGGAAAAGGGTAGAAGCAATAACAATGCAAAATGCGCAATGCAAATGCAAATGCAAAAGGCGAAGCGAAGCTGTTGCTGCGTTTGCTGATGTCATCAACACACCAGCAAACAACAATAAAAACGCGAGTAACAGCAGCGAGCAGCACTTGTTATTTTGTATTTGTATTTTGTTTTTGCTTTTGAGCCAGCGTCATTGTAAGCTCAAAGCGTGGGGCAACAATAACAAATAAAAAACTTGCTCTAACTGGATGACTTCATTAATTGAACACGAAAGCAACAAAATATGCAAAATAACTAACAAATACAATTTACATACACTCACACACTTGTAATTACAATGATAGCGGCAACAAAACGCTGGCGTGCGTGCGCGCAGAACAAAAAAAAAACACACACACACACATATACAAAGCAAAGCCACAACAACAAAGCCGCATTATGCGCACTTGACTCGCTTACGCTCACGCGTGCGCGCCGCTCTCTCGCTCACTCAGTCTCCTGTTTGGTTTTTGCGCAAGTTGGCAGCATCTCTTTGTGGGGTCACATTGTTTTGCGTTTTTTTTTTGTTCTGCATGTGTGCAAAGCGTAGGTGCACACTGTGCACTCTTATGAAAAAGACAATTCAATTGTAAATGTTAAGTGAAGTCTATTGATTCAATTGGATACGACTGCGTTTTTAATTAAGCAAAAACAAACGAGACAGCAAAGCAAATACACACACACACATGCGTGGGGTTTTTGAACTTCCATTCACTCACCCCGACGCTCATCTAACTCCTTCGGCCAGTGTGTCCACAAATAAGGGCCAATGTTGTAAAGTCTTCGCTTTTTTTTTGTTTTTGCACACGACCGGAAAACGGAAACGCCTGATTTGGTTAGCATTATTATGACTTTTTCGAGTTTTATGCTAGCTGGGCCCATTGTCATTATTATGAATGTTGCATTTATGGCCGTGCCGCAGACACACGAGGCACAACTTATAATGACGGGCTGCTCGAAAATTCCAATTGGGCCATTTACTGCAATGGGAGCAGCCTAGAAAGGTGTCGCCACACACAGACACACACTCACACACGCATACATATGCCATTCATCAGGCGCTCACACACGTTGCGATGCGCCATTAAAGATCAGTGACGGGCGGGTGACAAAGTGCGTCCGGTTTCGAGCATTTCGGATGCAAATGTCCAAAAGGCCTCCGGGTCTAAGTCTGAAGTAGTTGCGAGAGTCGTCGTCGTCGTCGTTGTTGTTGTTGGTGGTGGTGGTGCCAATGAACGCAATGGAAACGTTATGGCCACCTTCAACGCACACAATATTGGCAATGCTGTTGCTGCTGTCGAAAAGTTTTCCCCCTCAATGGAAAAACTATGCAGACGGCTGGCTGAAATGCGCACAGCTGCAACACAGCAAAACGTGCAGCACATAAAAAGAAGTGTGAAATGGAAAAACACATAAAAAAAAAACAAAGAGAAAAAAAGAATATAGAAAGAAAATACGCGCACACACACACACACACTCACGCACATAAAACGAGAACATTAGAGGAATTTCATTTTTGGGTTGGGTTGGCAGCGCCGTGTGACCTGCTGACAATTGGCGGCTTCGTTTTGATGAAGAAAGCGCCGCTTTCAAAAAAAAACTGCAGGCAGGTTTTAATAGTCGACCAAAAAGCTTCATAAAAGTCCGTCCATACGTCTGTGTGAATGTATGTGTGTGTGTGTGTGTAACAAGCAATGTAAGCAAATTCCATAAAAGTTCTTTACAGACCTCCCATTGTTATTGTTGTTGCTCCAACTGTAATTTGATGTGACACAATCTCTTTCTGCATCAACTCTGCTGATGGTTGAGGGGACTCAGATTCAGATTCAGTAAAATTCATGAAACGAGACCCGACAGGCGAGAGACGAGTGGAGGCAGGGCAAGACAAGAACAAAACAATGGCAATATGGCGTTGATGGTGACGTCTGTCAACCCAAATCAGATGCAACTTCAACGACTTGTCTTGTCGACAGTATTCTTACACTGCACTAGTTACGCACAAGCTACTTTGTAGATAGCTTTGTGTATAGCCCTTAAGTGGTGAGTGACTGGTTCAGGGATCTACACTGAGTAACCACCGTAGTATTAATTAAATATTTATGAAGTCTCAATTTAACCAAAAACTAGACTACACAAAAACACACTAGTGATTTCACTATTGCCTTACCATTACTGTGTACTGCTGGGGTATTAAATTGAGTGCATGGCAATATGAGCACAGTTTTTCTGCGTTTTCCAGGCATCCAATTGTGAATGGATCTCGGATGAATAAAGTGCAATGTGCACAAAGGAATTATGAAAAAAGACACTCGTCGAATTTGCTTTTTTTCGTATTAAGTAGAGTTAAAACATACGTGAGCAATACGAGTTTTGTAGAAAGAAATTATGCATTAAAGAAATTGAGAGTTTTTGCCACTCAGTTTTATCAGTTTGATAATGTCTAATGGGCAAATGCAATATATTTTAACTAAGTAAACAACTCATTCCAACTAACTAGCTGTCAATCATTAAGCATAAAGTTAAGTTTGATGGCTTAAAAGGCTTGAAAATGTCATGAGAAGTGCTTGGCAAAAATAAATAAAGAATTGGCAAGGGCGGCGAGTAATGCTAATTTGTGTCAGAGCCCAAATAACATTTGATGCATAACAATATAAGAAGCAGTCGACAAACTTTTCGTCGTGCACTGTGGGCGTGTTCTATACCTATCTCTATGCTATGTCCGTCTGTTCGTTATTCTGTTGACACATAAACTGCATTTGGCAGCACTTGATTTCAGTGCTTCTGTGTCGCACACACACACACACAGACATGTATTTATGCTTTTGGCAACATGCAGTGATGATGTTTTTATATGAGTCGCTGTCTAATGTCTTTCGGATATGCTGCTGACGTTTATAATGATGTTTGCTGGCCGTTGACAATGTTGATGAGGCGCCACAAAACATACAGTGCAATTAATTGATTGTTTACAGAGTAAAAAGAGGCCGGAAAAATAATTATTTATTCATATCGTTGATATGTTTCTTATTTCTTTTCTGAAATGCTTTTTTCTCTTTAAGTCTATTATATATTTATTTTATTGATATATTCCTATTTGAAAACTTCGATAACTATTTAATTTCTACTAATAATCTTCTGTATAATATGTTTTTTCTGTAATTTTAAGAATCAGTTTAAGTAAAAAAGCTTAAATCTGTTATTGTGTTGTAAGAAATAAGTATTTTACTGTTTTTAATTATATTATTAGTGAAACTATTTTATAAAAATTACACAAAACCTTCTTGTCTGCATAATTTTATACGCTACTGTGCGACTGAGCTCATTTCTTGGCACCACCTAACTTAACCTTAGCGCAACAATTTTGCGCAATAGAATAAATATAATACTAGCAAAAAAATGCTAATTAAATACACACACACAAACAAGCATTAGCAAACACATGTTGGTGTATTTATGTGATCTACAAACGCGCGACCGGCGAAACGCAAGCATTAAATGAATATAAGCCAATGGCAAAAAAAAATAAAAGTGAAAAAACGCCATCAAATTAAATCAAAATCGACAGTTTCGCCGGTTGCGCAGGCGTCGCAAATAAAATGCCCAACCCACAAACAACTGCAAAAAGCGTGGCAAAAGCAAACAGCAATAAAAGCTATCTTTTCGTAGCTAGTTTTTTTTTTCTAACACTGGCTTAGGCTCTTTTTTACACAGTGAACAACGAAAGGATGTGACCAGACTCAATGTCGAAAACAAAAGCTGCCCTTTGTATCTAAGTATGTGTAACAGAGACAAAAAACACGTTCAGCCGAAACAGTCGAAAAAAAGAATAAAAAGCAAGCGCAAATGTCGAACAAAAGAACAAGTTCTCCAAAAGCAAAAAAATAATAATAAAATATGTAGCTTGTTATTGTTGTTTTGTTGGCTCATTATACAATTTTGGAATTTTGGCCAATTTATAAAATTTACATAATTTAATGGGGGTATCATTTTGAATAGTGTAATTTGTATTTTTTTTTTGGCTTTGCTTTGCGCGTCATTAGTGTGAAGTGTATGTATGTGTGTGTGTGTGTGGAACCCAAGTGGATTTTAAAACTTTACACAGAAGAGAGCAGAAGAAAGGCACACAGGGTAAAGGGTAAAAGTTTAGCTTGCGTTGAACTTTCTTGGGCTGCGAAAGTCACAATAAGAAAAAAAAAGCAAAGCAGCAACCAAACCCAAAACAAACTTGCAGTGACTGCGCTGCTGCTGCGCTGTGGTCGGTCTTTCTTTTTGCTGCCGGCTTTGCTGTCGTCAATAACTCCTGCAGTGCGAGCGACGACGACGTCGACGTCGCATTCACTTGAGAATTGCTGTTGCTGCTGTTGTTGTCTGGTAGTTTGTCTGCTTTTTTATGGAAACCGGCTAAATTCCATTTGATTGGGATGGGATGCCTTTGCCTTGCCTTTTCTTTCTTTTTTTTTCTTATGTTTTATGCTTTTTTCTCACTGCATTTCACTATTGTGGTCGCTCGCCCGTTTTGAGTTTCTGCTGACGTCGCGACGTCGCTGTCGGCGTCAGCGTCATTGTTAACTGTGCACAGCTGTCAAGGGCGTTGGGCATTTAGTTGTTGTTGTTGTCCTGCGCGGGCAGTGACAGCATCAGCAATTTAAAAATGTACATACACATACATACATTTAAAAAAACAGACAGCGTCTTATATGCATAATATTTATTGTATATTGTGTTAATTTGCATGCTTACCTTTTACAACTGTATACGTCTCCCTTTCTCGCTCTTTCTCTGTGTTTCTTTTTGCCGCCTCAACTGTTGCTACAGTTTACCAACTGTTATTATTGATATTGTTGTTGTTGTTGTTTCTGCTGCGTTGCCCGCGTTGGCGTCGTTGTCGCTTCGCTCACTTGGTGGTGGATGTTGTTGTTGTTGTTGCTGCAGTTCGTCTTGTTGTTGTTGTCGCAACAGGGAATGCATTGAATATAATTTAGTTCTTATTCTCTCAAAAATGTCCATTCATTTTTTGTGTTGTGTGTGGCATGAAATTTACATCTGAATGTGCCGCGCTGCTGCTGCTGCAGCGAATACAAACAAACAAAACACAGCGAGTAAACGAGTTTGTAAGAAGAAACCGCAATAACACCAACACCACCAACATCAACAACAACAAAGTCTGAATTCAATTTATCAATCGCAAAGCTCACGTTTATCATCAATTTACGAGCACACTTTTATTCAATTATTTAACGCACTAGTGTGTCGCGTTTCAATCACAAACAAATGCACAGTTTTCAGTGCACAAACAAACAAAAACAAATTGTCAAAAAAAAGCAAAATAATAATAATAATAATTTTTAAACGCACGCAGACGCCGTTGCGCCAGCTCGTTCGATGGTTTTTTTTCGACTGAAGCTGAAAACGCGACTGTTAATGTTAACAGGTCTGAGCCTGAGCGCAACAGTTGGTTAACAGTTTGCACACATTTGCTGGGAAACGCATGTGATATGCCAATACGCCTTTTGCCTGACGTCAGAAATGTGTTTTTTAATTTATCGTTTATTTTATTGATTCTATTATTAATTTTAATGTTTATGCAAAAGCCGCAATGATATAAATAAACATTGGCTCGACTTATGCGGTGCACCCGCTAAATGCGCTAACATGGCACGCGCTAAGCGCAAAACGGAGCTCACTTTACGTAATTTAACAGCGTTGTGAGCGCCAATTTGTCTAGTTTGAATTGAATTAGGTAATTTAGCTAGATTAAAAACATAGTAAGTGGCAATGAATCCACAAACTATTTTATCTATGCGCTGTATATTAGTTAAGATGATTATACGAAATGACAGCAAATACTTTATTATGCTGTAAGAAGACGTTGTTCAGCGTAAGTGAAACAGCTGCTGTTAATGCAAAATGCGCAACTTAGCACGCGCTAAACGCAAAAAAGAGCACACTTTACGTTATTTAACAGCGTTGTTAGCGCCAAAGTATATATTTTTGAACTAGTTTAGTAAAAAAAAAAATATAGTAAACACATTAAGCTGTAACTACGCTTTTTCCAGCTTCTTAGCTTTCTTAGCCAACTTCTTGAGGTGTTCGCTCTTATCCAGATTGTTCTGGAAGAATGTGGTCTCCTTGCGCGCCTGCGAGACCTCCGTCTGCAAGCGTTGCTTGTGCACCGCCTGTTCGTAGTTCATACGCTCGGTGAGATGCACCCATTTGAAGCGTGGCAGATACTTCATGCTCCACAGCGAGTCATAGAACTGCGACTTCTTCCGCGTTGATATCTGCTTATTGTTGAGCAGCGGCACAATTTGTTTGGCAATGCGTTTCGATTCAAACTCTACCCATCCCTCGGTGAAATGTATATTGTACTTTTTGCGCTTATTCTTCTTCTTTGCCTTGTCTGGGCCGCCTAAAAAGTAGAGAAATGTTGTTGTTATTATTGCTTGATGGGGCACGTGTTGTCCACTCACCTGGTTGCTTTTCGGGCTGCAAATAGATGCGTCCCACTTTGCCGAAGTCACTGAGTATTTCACGCATTCGCGTCACATTCATGTGTTTGGGGATATTTGATATATAGATGATGCCCTTTTTCCGTTTCTTTGGCACTGTTGCTGTTGCCGCTTTGGCGGATGCATTGAAATTGGCCAAGTCCATTTCATCATCGTCTTCGTCGTTATCGTCGTCCTTCTCAATTTCGTTGTCTTCCTGTGGCTGCTCCACATCGTCCTCGCTTTCCTCAGCATTTTGTGGAGGCGGCGGCAGCGATTTTGTTTTCTTCTTCATATTTGTTTTTAACACAAAACGTGCGAACAGTGTGACCGTACTAGGCGCACATCAAAATAACTAATTGCCCGCACAACTCATTAGACACTGCTAACTAACATACTGTATTTAAATTATGTGCAGCCGCTACGTAAACGTTAAATATCGATAACGGTTGACCAGGGCTGACTTATTTTGCCGCATACAAAACAATTCTTATTGATAAAAGCAAAACAATTGAATTGAGTATGTTTAAATGTTAATAATGTTCAGTTGATTGCCGCCAGCGTAAAATGCCAGTAAGTAATGTCTGCCATGAAAAGTGCATGACTAGTATGCGTTGACTAATGTGCAGTATTTTGTGTGATGATAATGTGTTGTGTGATTAATTTGAATTTTACAAAATCTAACTTCTGTTTTTCTTTTTTGTTTTGTGTCTGGTTTGTAGGCTTATCATTCAGAGATCGAGGAATTCCAGCGGAAAGTGGGTAATATGGCCATTTTGCCGCTGCGAACAAAAGTACGGGGGCCAGCGCCCAGTGTGAATACTGATAACGACATCATTGATGACTCACTGAATTATTTCAAAGCGAACGTTTTCTTTCGCACATATGAAGTTAAGGTATGTTTACAACACAAACACACACTCATAAATATTTTATTCCCATGTTCGAATTGTATCTAATCAATGTTTCTATACACCATTGCAGTCGGAAGTGGATCGTGTTCTTATCTACATAACGCTCTACATAACCGAATGCTTAAAACGTCTCGAGCGTTGTCCCAACAAAGAGCAGGGCAAACAGGATTTATATTCGTTGGCTATAGCGAAATTCTCCTTACCTGGCGACGCTGGTTTTCCATTGAACTCGGTCTATGCCAAGCCGGATAATGCCGATTTAATGCGTGAATATCTGCTGCAATTGCGCCAGGAAACCGGTCTCCGATTGCTGGAGAAGGTCTTTAATACGGACGATGGTAAACCGAATAAATGGTGGATCTGCTTTGCTAAAAAACGCTTCATGAACAAGAGTCTTTCGGGACCGGGAGGAGTACATTTTGATTAATTGTTTGTTAGTCAATAAATTATACTTTTAGATAAAAATTCCAGTTTTATTTCAAAAATCGATATATCGATAAGAATATGAATATGTTATTAAAACGCGCGACAAGCGGTGCCATGTAGACTAAGTTTCGATAAAAAAGTGAAATCGATTAGCGATTAATAACGACAATTTCTTTTCAGCCCTGGGACAGTGCTGTATAACGAGTTGCACTCTAACACAAAAGTTTTCTCGTTCGCTGGCGCCAAATTTAAATTGCAAATGAATACAAAATGTTTGACGATTTGTAATCATTTATTAAAATAATAGATTTTTGTTGTTTTTATATATCGGTTGTAGTTTCGTGTGTTTTGCTTGAAAGCCAATTTAACAGTTGATAATTAAACACTAATGCCACATACAAAAAAATATAGAATAGCACGGCAGCAGATACAACTTAAAATTAATAACAAACAAAAAAAAAAATAATATTTATATATAGATATATCGAAGGACAAAAAAATTAATCTTAAAATACGAGGACCATATATGTATAACGTTACAAGATATTCACATGATTATATCATATTTACAATATACAATATTTGGCAAGCAGAGGAACGAACGATGATTGATGGTTTCCTTCAATCACACAAACTTATTGATAATCTCAACAATGCTCTGATACGTGCCTGTCACAATACCCAGCAGGGCAATGATCAATATGGCGATATTCTTCAAATAGACAAGGGTGCCCAGACCCTTTGGCTCCTGGGCGCGTATAACGAAATCGATCAGCACTGGTATCACAAATGCCAGCGATGTGGAGCACAAGGCGCCAATCAGTGAGATGAATAAGCTCAGCTCAGGGACCACCAAAGCAACACCAACTGCAAGAATGTGAAATGCTCATTAGCATATTTGATATAAATAAAGAGGTAACAAGTTACTTACAGGTCAGCATGACCATGAAGAACCGCAAGATCACCTGGATGGTGATGGGATTCTTTTGGGCGCAGTTGTAGCTGCGCTTGAATGGCGGCCACAGGATCTTCATCATCACAAAGAACTGAATGGGATAGCCAAAGAAGACGCCCAAAGCGGCCACGATTTTCACCACCTGTGACATGCTGCACAACATAATGAAAACAATTAAAACAAAAATTTTAATAAAATACTAGTATAGTATATAAATATAATATATAATATGTAAATATACAACTTTAAAATATTTTAACTTTAACGACAACTAAATAAATAAAAATAAAATAAATATTAGTAAAGTTTATAAATATATTATACATAAATACAGTATATTGATTCAATATAGCTGAAAATTACTTTAAATTACTTCAAGTTTAACAAGAAGTAAATAAATAAACATATGGAATACAAAGTTAAGTAAATTTCTTTACATAATATGAATTGTGTATTTTTTTTTTTAATTTTTCAATGATTTTCTTTATAAAATCACAACTTTTTTTAAATTATATAATCCTTATTTCGAAAAATTTCATATTTTAAAGAAATTTTCTATGAAATTATTATTACGTTTCTATAGGTGAAATCAAAAATTGAATAATAAAAAAAATTAATATAAATATACATTATATACAGAAAAAAAACTACAGATAGGAAATCCTGATTTTAAAACTTTTCGATCTTCAAAAAACAATCTATTTAGGTGTAAAAATCTTAAAATAAGATTTAGTAAGATCTTAACTTTAGATTTTTTCGCCAAAATTTGCATTTTATGATTACAAAATCTTATTTAGTGATTTTTAGATTAAAAAATTCTTAAATCAAGATTTCGTTCTTCGCTCGTTCTAATTAAATAATTTCCTAATTTTCAAATGATTTTTAAATTTTAGTTTGTAAATTTTGAAGTGATTTATCTTTAAAAAATAAAATTTCGTCATTTATCTGATTCTTTTAGTTAGAGAAAAGGAATATAAATTATAATGTTTACACTTACACTTCCTCAACCTCCAGATTGAGCGTGATGCTGCCAGCAACGTCATCGCCCCAACGCATATAGCTAACGAATCCGGTGAAAATGAAGAGAGCGGTGATCAACACCATGGTCACATTGAGGACACCAAAACGGTTCGTGAACTTCTCTGGATCTCGCATCGAATTGCGCAGAGGCAACACCAAAGCGATGCCTTCGTATGAGAAGAGAGCGGTGCCGAAGAAGAGCGACAATTGGGTGCCGCCGGTGAAGAGATTGCGTTCGGTTATCGATGGCATCGGACCCTCGGAGAAGGCGATGGTCAAAGTGGCAATCAGGCCAAAGAGCAGCGCAAAGTTCGCCACCATCGAGACGGGCGAGATGTACTTAAGATTGGTCATTAGCGATGGGATCATGGCGGGCAGCAGTGTTATCAACATCACCATGGACATGCTAATGTCGACGCCATTTTGTTGCAGGACCTGTGCCAAAAGAAAGCCAAAATTAGTGTTGGAAAACACAGAATGATTTCAAATTTCAATTGTGTCTCTTAGAGTTAGACAATCTAAAAAAATAATGAGGAATTTTATATTAAAACAAAAATAGGTTTATAAAATGTTATTTAGTTCAGTTACCTGGGAAATATATATTTTTTTAAATTTATGGTTCATAATTAAAATAATCAAATAAAATAATCAAAGCATTTCAATTTAAATTGTGTCTCTTAGAAATAGACAAAATAAACAAAAATTAGGAATTTTACATTGAAAACAAAAATAGGTTTATAAAATCTTATTTAGTTTAGTGGCTTAGAAAATATATGTTTTACTTTATAGATCAAAAATTAAAAAAAATATTTTCTAAGTGAGCAGAATGATTTGAAGTGATTTAATTTGATTTGAATTCACGTATTGATTGAAGGAAAGTACTTAATTTTAAATTAAGGCTTGTACCATTCAATACAAATAAAAAAAAAATAATACAGAATTTTACTCTAAAAAGAAAATAGGTTCTTTGTGAACTATCAATTAAAATGAAATATTTTCTAAGCGAAAAATAGGTTATTAAAATGTTATTTATTATAGGGACTTTTGAATTTTGGAAGTAGATTTAATTAATAAAGACAAAATATTATTTATATAATTGTGTCTATTAAAACCAAAAAAATTTTATGGAATAGAAATTCGTGTTTTAAAATTGCAATAAAATAAATAATAGGTAATGTTAATTCATAAATAAAATAGGTTTATAATTAAATTGGAATGATGACTGGGACAAACCTTAAACTGTTATTTACATTTTAAAGATTATATGTATTTTTTTTTCCTTTTTTTGTAAACTCCACTCACCTGGTAAAGATTCTCGGTGATGAACACAAAGTAGATGGCACAGAAACCGAACTGGGTGACACAGAGAAACATCTCGACGATGAGTTTCATGGCACGCGACATGCAGCGCAAAGGCCGCGGTCCGTACTCAAAGCACTTCTCGACCGTATCCGGATAATCGTAGAAGGTGGCGCCGGGCGTCTTTGAGACAGCGACAAGGGAACCCTTAATGAGCAGACGCTCACAGTGGACACACATGACGGCGATGACGGGCAAAAGGAGCGTGGAGCCAAGGAGTCCGCCATTTTTGAAACAATCGCCCATGGCAAAGAGTCCGGCTCCAACGCTGCCCTTGAACAGATGCACGGATGCCTCAAGCACAGAGGTTGCATGTCTGCGCTTTGTGGCACCTTCTTCCACATCGCCAGCTGCTGCTGCTTGCTTCTCCGATTGCTGTGGTTGCTCCAGCTGCTGCTGTTGCTGTTGCGATTGCTGGAGCTGCTGCTCTTTGGGATTAGTTATGTTTAATACACGGCCCATTTCGCCAGCTTCGATGGCTTTTTGCTGATTACGTTGTTGCGTCTGTGACGAAATTTGGAAAAGAAATTTCAGAAAAACCAAAAAAAAACAATAAATTGCATTTTATGCAGCCAAGAAATTGTAACTAAAATGCGAAGGTCAAAGCGAAGCCAAAGACTAAAGCCAAGCAAAAGCAGCGCAAATTTTGCGGTTCCTTCGATTAGCGGTGATTTGAGAGGAGAGAAAGAGAGAGGAGAGAGAGGAGAAGAGTCAGCTTAACCCTAGTTAGCCGTTTAATAAACTCACTCACACACACAAACCGAAATTTGCGATTAATTACTTTCTATAATAAGAACGAGAATTATTTCATTTATAAGCGATTCTCCGATTTGAAGCTGCTTTTTTTTTTGTTTTTTTTTTCGAGTTTAATTGTTCGTCAAAAACAGGTACTATATGACGTTAAGTATATGATTGCGACTTGGTTTAACCCACATCGAACAACTGTACGAAATCTTGACTAATTCAAAATGCGTGAGATAATATTCCAAAATTGTTTCTTTTTGTGTTTTTGTTCCGCATGCATTTCAAGAATACATTAAATTGCTCAATAATTTGCAAGTTTAATAGTCTCTTTTGTTCAATTTTATTAATTCGTTTTATAATATTATTTTCCCTGTGTTTTTTAATTATTAATGTTTATTTTTTAATTTGATTTTTTGATTTTTTTAATGAATAATTTGCAAGTTTGACTTTGACTTTTTTCAATTTAATTAATTGTTTATACATTAATGTTTCACTATTATTTTTCGGTT
This sequence comes from Drosophila nasuta, assembly GCF_023558535.2. Taxonomy (NCBI): domain Eukaryota; kingdom Metazoa; phylum Arthropoda; class Insecta; order Diptera; family Drosophilidae; genus Drosophila; species Drosophila nasuta. The sequence continues at coordinate 8,456,829 of NC_083459.1, read as the reverse complement.
ATTTTTATAATGTTCATACTTGTGTTTTTTTATCTTTAAATTATCATATTTTTTTCATGCCAACACTTTTTTCCCATTCCGACTCTTTTATTACATTACTTTACTTCTTCACTCACATTTGGAGTCAATTATTATTTCTATATGATTTGTTGAGCTTCATAAATCTTTTCTTTTTATCAGCTTTGATTAATGTGGGAATTGTGCAAAGTTTTGGTTAAACTATTAATTTCTATATTATATTATATACACATTATTTTTTTTGTGTTATTTTTAATTGCTTTATGACGTTTCTTTCCACAGAATGTTGCGTTTCATTGCCCCATCTGTGTGTGGTGTTAATTGATATACTACAAGGAGATAATTATTAAAAGCTTGTCGCAAATCAATGGAGAGCACAGAACACATTGCTAAAGTCCATCTGCAGATAGCAGATAGCAGATATACAAGCATTCCATAGATAAAGATAAGCTTTATCTGTAGAAAATCACAACGGTAGCACATTCCAAACAAAAAAAAGTAATGCAAAAAAATCTGATATTGAAAATAAATATACACCTCTTTTTATTGTTCACTTTGTGTGTAGAGCAATAAAGGAAACTTCGCGCTTTGATTTTTTATTTCGTTTTTCAAAAACGTTTTGCGAAAATGTTGCGCGTGCGTTGAGCGTTTTGAAAGAGCGTGTTGACGCGTCAAGAACTCAAACCAGACTCAATTCTCCGTATTCGAATTGGCCAAGAGCAGCGTGCGACGGCAACGGCAACGGCGACAGCGTCACTGTTGTGTGTGTGTGTGTGTAAGTGAACTTGCTGCAGTCGAGTGTGCTCGACTAGCAAATACGCTGCACTTCGTTAATACCTTAAGCGATCGTCATGAAATGTTCAGAAAATTTCACTTTTTCCCGATGTTGTTATAGTACCCTTTATTCTTTAATATTTAATAAAGAAATGAAAATTGAAGAAAAAAAAATATATATATATATGCATATTGACACTATAGGTTTTTTTACTATTATGTTCAATATCTATATTTCAAGCTATCAATATTATCTTTCCAATATAAATATTTAAACATGCTAATAACATTTTTTAAAAATTAATTCCTTGACACCTTTTAAATACTTATTTATAATTGAATAACTTTTTTTTATAGAAAAACAAAAAAAATATATATATATATATTTATTTATATACAACATTTTTTGAGCGAAGAATTATTTTGGAATAATTTTTTGATTTTAAAATAGTCAAAAAAATTAATGAATTCGTACGCAACCAAAAAAATCAATTTATCGGAAAACAGAAAACGATCTTAAAATGAATCTAAGCTTTAGATCAAGTGCCAATCCAGAGTTATAAAAATAACCTTATTTTTTTTTTTAATTTGGTTCAGTTCACGATACAAATTTTGAAAGATACATACTTGTATATAGATACCTACATATATATGGATTTTTAAACTCTATATATTCATTTTCATTTTACAATTTTTAATATCTTTACAAATCTTTTTCTATACAAATAGCTTAAAGTATAGAAAATTATGTAATTCATTTTTGTAATATTATTTATTTGAATATATGACGTCAATATGAACTCTTTGATATATTTACATGGTTTTACATGGTTTACTATTATCTTTATATTAAAAATACAAAAATATGTATTTCGAAATAACAAAGAAAATATTTATAGTTTAATTAGTTCGTTTCATACCCAACTCACAGCTGAAGCAGCATATTTTACAGGGTATTTAGCTGCATACCTTATATTTGCAATTTCTTTCTACCTCTCACACTCGCTTCGTTTGAGCTCTCGTTGTTTCTTTCTCTCACAGATTTGAAATTTAAGTTTCCTTATGTTTTTCTTCTCATCGTTGTTGTTCTTTTTGCCATTGCTGTTTAGAATGCACTTTGCAAATTTTTAGCTTTTAATTGCTCATTGCTCTGATTGCTTTGTGAAGTAGCTGTGAAGCAGTTGTTGAGGGAGCGACTTAAAGACTTCTTATCAATAAACGATTTTGGTTAATTTGTTGTGGCTCTTATCGCTTTGACTAGTTTTGGACATTCAGCATGATTTCGGACAAACAGAGATAAACAATTAATGTTGCTGCTGCTTAAAATGCAATTAAAACGAATTTCCGAATAGTTTAGACTTGAAAATAAATTAGAAAAACTTTGTTAATGGTTTTCAAAGTGCAAACAAAACAATAAATCGTTAGTTAAAATTAGTTTATTGACAAACAAAATACGCGTTACAGAAAAAATGTTACGAAGCAACCAGCGAACAACAACAACAACGAACAACTGCAGACGTAACTATCTGTTGAGCATCTCCGATCGTGTTATGTCAGGAACGAAAATGAACTGGGGGAATACTTTACGTAAGAGGAAGGAAGTGGTTCAATAACCAGAGCGAGGGTATGCAAATGCAAAATTGAAATAGAATACGCACGTCGCAAGTTCAAGGAATCATTGTCGTGTACAATGCGGCGTATGAGCAATTTATGCACGTGCCGATCGACCGACAATACACAAACAAAAAACGAACCGAAGCGGGGAACTTCGATTATAGCTATGACAATAAACAAAAAAATTCAAATTCTTTGCCGAGCATGAATTTTCAAGCGCAACAAATTCGTGATGGCAACTACACCTGCCACGCCCCCTTCTTCTTCTTCTGCTTCGCGCACTGCATGGAAATTTACAGCTCTGATTGATTGTTGTTGTTGTTGTTGCTGTTGTTGTTGCTGGTGCTGTTGCTATTTGCGTGTAGCGCCAGTTAAATGAAAATTGCATCGAATTCATAACTCTTTCATACAGCGCTCATTGACAAACAATCAATGATCATTCGTTCGTTCATTCGATCGTTCCATCGATCGATCGATGTTTACGGAATTGCACAATTGGATTATATAAGTCACTGGCCAAATGCTTAACGGAAGCGCCATCAATCTAACCGTGCAACAAACTCAGATCACAATCGCATCTTCAGCTCGAAAGTATAACAAAATATTTTATTTAAAAAAAGGTATGATATTTTTTAACGTAAAGATAAATGTATTTTCTTTTTAATAAAAACGAGCTTAAAATATTTTTTTTTTAAATTATAATACTTTTAACTTCACAGTTTTCAATTAAAATAAAAGCGTTACAAGTACTTTAGAGTTCAGAAAAATTCATTGGTTCTTATCTTTTTAAATACAAATTTATTAAAAAGGCCTAGTACTGCTTTAATTTAAATAAAACATTTTCTCAAAATGAAATGTAGAGATATATCTTTCTTTACTTAATTTTTATAGATACTTATGTATAACTATTAATATGATCTTTAAATATTCTTTAAATTTCAGAATTATTTATTAATAAATAAAAAAGATATTTGACAAAATAAAGTTGAAGATCTTAAACCAAAAAATGCAGCAAATGTTATAAGTTGTACTACAAAATTTTAACAGGGTATCTTGCCGTGGTCAATCCCTCTTGTTCTTTGTCTGCTTTTAAGCAAGTTTTCTTTTTTGAAGGACGCTACGCGATCAATGGCAAAACAATTTCGATTAGATTGATTTCGCTCGTATTAGATTAATTTGTGAGGCTAACACACAGCTACAGCCGTAATCAATTGGCCCATTGCACTATACTATACATATGTACATATATCATAGTATTTGCCATAAAGCATGGAATTCCGGGAGCATTCCAATTAAGTGGTTTAGCTATCGTTTCAATTGATCGCTTGATTTCCATCTGCTTCCTTTGGCCATAAGAAATTCGCCGAACGATAGCGAAATCGTTTTAATCGAATCAATAGATTACGCATTAAATCTGATAATGATAATGTTGCCCCCCAAAAAAAAATAATGTTGTTATTTGCAAGTGTTCTTGAAATTTTCCTACTTGACATAAATTATAAGTGTATTTTGATTGGGGAGTAGTCATATTTTTGTTTTTGGGTTGAAGGCTGAACGGATTTGTTGATGATTAAAATATATTACAGACATATATTTGTATATATTTCAATGATAAGAGAATTATTTTTTAGATCTGCACACACAAAAATTTGTTTCAAAGGCAATTTGGTTTATGTTGTACTACTAAACTTAATTAAATTGTAGATTTTATTGTTTGTATTATTTTGTTCAGGTTTCTAACAACATTAAATAAGTTTAGTAAAGGAAACCTTTTGTATTTATAGTATATACTTATTCTTAAAAATATATTTTAATAAGCGTTCACAGAGAGAAAAAGAATCCAAATCTAAAAAGTAGATTGTAAATCTTGATTTAAAATTTTTCTATCGTAAAAAAAAATTTAAAATAATATTTTTATGATGAAAAAACCTTAAATCAACATTTTTATGCCAAAGTTGCAAAACATTTTATTTTCAAATTAAAATTTTGCTTCTACAATGTTTTAATCTAGCTTAAAAAAAGGTTCCAAATCCTAATTTAAGAACTTATCCGTCATAAAAAATCTTGAATCCTATTTTATTTTAACGAATCTATGTCAATTTTTGAACGTTTGATTTTAAGTTAGGATTTTGCCTTCTTGGTTGAATTTAAAGACTTTTCCATTCCTAAATTACGATTCTAATCTTGACTCTTAAGATTGGCAATCTAGAATTTTCGTAGAATTTGTATTGTATTAATTAAATTTTGGCATCATATAATCTTGGTTCAAAATTTGATTCTTGATTTTAGCAGGTTTAATTTTCTGTGTATAAATAAATAATAAAATAATATGAAAATTCCCACAAATAAATTAAAGAACTCTTTACGCTTGTTAGGCGACAAATTGTGTCTTCGTTATTTATTTACACTTACAATATAAATAAAAAACACTTAATGGACACTTAGTCGATAAGGCGGATTTTAAGGCAAATTACAACTAATAAATCATTCTCATAGATAATAATAATATATTAAGGGGAAATTCGAAATTTGAACAAACACGATCAATGCGTTTCCTCCATGCCAAAGTGCTTGACAATCTGCTTGAGGCTCTCATAGGAGCCGGTGAAGAAACCGAGCAATGCTAGCACCAAGATGATTAGATTCTTCACACAAATCCAAACTCCAGGTCCCTTGTTGGGTTCACTGCGTGCAATCAGCTCGATGACGGGCGGAAAGACCAAGGCCAAGGCCGTCGAACACAAGGCGCCAATCAGCGAGATGAAGAGACCCAAGGCAGGCACAAGTTCGGCAATCGCCACTGTCATTAGTTAATGTTTGGCTTTAGCTGTTCCCTGTTTTAGTATTTCCACCTTTGCTACTTACGCGTGACAATGACGAGCAGAGTGCGAAAGATGAGTTCGCCGCACAGCGAACGTCCCTCGAGGCGACACATCTGCTTGGTGGCTGGCCACATGACCTGAACGGCGACAAAGAACTGCAGCGGATAACCGAGAAGCACGCCCATCGAGACCATCAGCTTAACGCACTGTGCCAGACTGTCATGAGATAAGTAATTAGGTTCAGCCTCCCGCAAAAGTGTGAAAGAAAAGTGCAAGGCTCACATGGTATCGCCCAGATTGAGGGTTAGACTGCCGCCAACGTGTTCGCCCCATTTCATATAGCCAACGGAGCCGGCGAACATGAACATGACAGAGACGAGAAACATGCCCACATTGAGTACACCGAGCGTGCTCTCAAACTGGCGAGGTTTGCGCATAGCATTCTTCAGGGGCATCACCAACGCAATGCCCTCGAAGGCAAAGATGGCGGTGCCAAAGAAGAGCGCCAGCTGTGAACCATTCGTCCAGTAGGCGCGTTCCCCCACCTCTGGCAGTCCATCCTTCAGAGCATAATACAGCGTGATCGCCAGACCAACAATCATGCAAACATTGGCGAACAGCGACACGGGCGTCAGCCATTTGAGGTTCGTGATCAGCGAGCTGAGGAGCACGGGTATGAAAGCCAGCAGCATCACCAGATGCACATCCATTTGTATGTCATAAGCTTGGAGAATCTTTTATAGGGTGAAGTTTTTTTTGAAGTTCCAGTTTTAATTGATGTTGCAGTTGATGTTGCAGTTGAAGTTGTGGTTGAAGTTGTGGTTGAAGTTACGGTTGAGGTTGAAGGTGCGAATGATGTTGCAGTTGAAGTTTAAGTGAAAGTTGCGGTTAAAGTTGTGGTTGAAGTTGCAGTTGAAGTTGTGGTTGATGTTGCGGTTGAAGTTGTCGTTGAAGTTGCAGTTAAAGTTGTGGTTGATGTTGCGGTTGAAGTTGTGGTTGAAGTTGAGGTTGAGGTTGAAGTTGAAGTTGCGGTTGAAGTTACAGTTGCGGTTGAAGTTGCGGTTCAAGTTGTTGTTGAAGTTGTGGTCAGTTGCAATTAAAGTTGTGGTTGTAGTTAAAGTGGTGAAAGTTGAAGTTATTGTTAGATTTTTTTGTTGAAGTTGAGGTCCAAGTTGTGGTTGCAGTTGAAGTTGTATTTGAAGTTCAAGTTAAAGTCAAAATTAAGCTAGTAAAGTTGTGATGTTTGCGGTGCACCCAACTCACCTGCTTCACATTCGTGCTGATGAACACAAAGTAGATGCAACAGAAGCCCAGCTGTGTCACACAGATGAACACATCCACCAGCCGACCCATGGTATGGGACCAACCCCTCAGCTTGATGGGACCATTCTCGAAGCATTGCTTCACTGTGATCGCATAATCGGCGCAGACGGTATCGCCACGCAAATCGCGCATCTTCTTCGAGCAGGCGATCAACACATGCTGACAGTGGATGCAGATGATGGCAATCAGCACGGTGAGCAGCGGGGCAACAATGAGGCCGCCATTCTTGAAGGCATCTCCCATGGCAAAGAGGCCGGGTCCAATGTTGCCCTTGAACAGATGTACAATGGTCTCCAGGTAGCTGCAGTTGTTCATAAATCAGCATTATCAAAGTTGAAGGGGGTGGATGAAAGAGGAAGGTTCGCAAGCTGGGAAGCTGGGAGTTATCCGGAAGGTGGCGTTATTAGCAAATCATGCAAAAGCATTAGGTTGTCTTTTTTTGGTTGTGGTTGGGATTGAGGTTCAGGTTGTGGTGGTAAAGTTTTGTGAAATAATTTCCGAAATTGTTTTTGCAGGTTAATAATGTTTGTGTTAGTTGTGTCCCAAGTTAGAAAAGTCCTTAGTTAATAAAGTCTTAGGATCCTAAGGTTAAGTATTCTTCATCCATTGTTGTCGTCCAATAGTATGTTAATTTAAAGTTCATTAGGGATTAACTTGAAAAGGGTTTTTGGTGGAATATTTGTAGTTTGTTTTTCTTTTTGTAGCTTTTATTTGGGATAGTTGTGAGGATAGTTTTAGAGGGATAAGACTCTGAAATCCTTTGTTCCGAAGCAGCAAATTTAAAAAATTCTATTAGTAAAGAGGTTTAAATGATTGTAGTGTTATTTTAAATAATTTTTTAGGTAGGCGGATAGTTGGTTAGGATAGTTAAAGTCCTTTGTTCCAATGTCAAAATTCCGTTAGTCAACAGGTGTAAATATATGTAGTTTTATGGGAAGGTATTAAGGATAGTTGTGATGGGATAAGATACTGAAGTTCCTTGTTTTAGCGTAAATACTTCAAAGTAGGTTAGTTCCGATTGCATATGATGTAGAATAAGGGAAAAATTTAAGTTTGATCATCCATTGAAGCCTTAAGAAATTCCAAATTCCATTAGTAAACAGGTTAACTTTTAGAGGGTTTTCAGGGATCCAGGTTTTAGAAGTATTTGTTGTTTTTTTATAGTTATTTTGTGGGCAGTTGGTTAGGATAGGAGGAAAAGGTACTGAAGTCCTCTTTTGATTAGTAAGCAGGTGCAAATGTTTGCAGTTTTTAATAAGTTAATTTTATAGGGAGGTGCTTAGGATAGTTGTGGTTGGGTAAGGTACGGAAGTCCTTTGCTTAACGTAAGTAAATTAAAGTAGAAAGCTTCGATGGCGTATGAATTAGCGTGAGGAAAATGTTGTCGGGAAATTTGTTAATTCTAAGTAGTCTTAAGTGCTAAGGTCCGAAAGTCCATTTCCTAATTAGTTACAATAACTTGGCAATTTGTAAATTAAAGTTGGCAGGAATTGTTAGTGGGGAATTAATTTTTGTTTTGTTCACAGTCCTTAGATTATTCCAATTGAAACAAGCAAGCAATTAATTGGGAATCGGAATTGTTGGGAGTGTTTGTTTTTTGGGATTTGTTGAGGATAGGTTAGTTTGGCTTTTTGTGTGGTTAGTGATCGGTTCTCCATTAGCCATACCTTGTGGGTGGATGCGTCTCATCCTCAGTGGGTTGCTTTCCATTCGCAACAGCGACTGTTGTTCCATTTGTTTCTGTCGCTGGATTCGTTGTCGTCGTCTCTGGACTGCTTTTATTTTGGTCTGTTGCCTGTGGAATGCTTGGCGCCTTTTTTTTTTAGAGCAACGGGGAGCGAAAGAGATAAAGAGAAAGAGAGAGAGAGAGACAAAAGCAATGCTATAGATCTCAGTTTCTTAAATGTTTCGCGCAGTCGAATTCGGCAAAACTGTTTGTTCAATTGACTGCGACACTGATGACTTTCAATTGCCTTATTTTGGGCAAATAATTCCGGTTTCGAAAGGCATTTTTTAATTGGCTCATTTAAGGCATTTCAATCGACGGGGTTGCGAAAGAACGCTTTTGAATTTCCTATTAACAGCTACAACACTTATGCAAGTAGGAACTATAATTATTTGCAAATTAATTTCATTAAATCTAATTTAAATATTTAGTTGTTATTGTGATTCCCCTTGCGGCAGTATTTTACCTCTAAATGTCACGACACGGGGAATCACGTCTAGATCATTGAAATGCAGTGAAGCTTATCCAATTTGTATTATGAGAATCTATATAGTACGATAAGTACTCAAAGTTCTACACAATTTATGATGCTTGGGCAATGATTTATGATTTTAATAGAGGCGTGCTGCTTATCGTAAACAAGGTAATGGAAGAGAAACCCAATTTCAGTGACTCCATAAAAACCAATGCTGATTATTGGGGCACTAATTAATTTAACGCACTTTGTCATCGTCTGAGTATTTAGAGATCAGCTAACAAGCTAACAACAATAACGCATAAAAACGGCAAACAATTAATGCACAGCTCAAGGTACGAGAAGGTCTAAAGCACAAAAAACCTCATTGAGATTTAAATAAAACAAAACATAACAAAACAAGTAAGAAAGCTACAGTCGAGTGTGCTTGACTGTGAAATATCCGGTAACCCGGTAATTTTAATATATACCAAATTAATATACCACAAAAATGCTAAAATTATATAAGAAAAGGATATACTTGGTATATTTGTATGGTAATGCATTTAAAATATCCCATAGAGTGTAAAATATACCAGATTGTCAGCCAAGGCAACTAAGACCTCAAGTAAGTTGGCGCTTTAGCCAATTTTTATTTTCTTTACAATTGTTATCTGATCAAAACTTTAAGGAATCTTTATTTCATAGTTATTATCATAAAGAATGAAGTTATTTTTGCATGACTCTAGCTCCAAAATTATGCTTTTTATTCGATTTTTGTTCAATTATGCAGGCGAAAGTGGACGTGGCAAAAAATTGAAAGAAACTTGATCTGCGTTAAAACATAACAAGTGATGTCGAAAAAAAATTATATCTCTATTTCTTACAGTCTCTGAGATTTAGGTGTTCGAATGGACGGTCAGACAGACAGATGGATATGGTTATAACGTCTGATCAAGAATATACTTTATAGGGTCGGAGAAGCCTCCTTCTGTCTATTACATTTCCTGCTAGCATAAAGTTATAATACCCTTCTACCATATGGATAAAAGGTATAAAAAGATTATATGAGCTGCATGCAAATGTATCTCGCAGATACTTTCCGCCTGCTTGTCTAGCTGACAGCGCATGTTATTATGCTGATAATGACGATATCAAAAAAACATGACTCGAGTTAGTTCATAAAGCATTGACAACACTTTTAAATTATGTGCACAAAACGTGATACTAATTTTTGAAGTTTTATTAAGGCAAATTATTTACGTTTGTAATATTTTAATATACTTGTTTTCAATTGAGTATTTGATATTTATTAGAGTATAAGAATAATAAATTTGAATGATGGATGTTATCTATTTAATATTTCTACTATATTTTATTTTTGTTTTAAATGTGGATCACAGAACAGTTTCTTGTTAAATGTAGTTTAAGTATATTTTACTCATTAAAAAGTTACATCGCAATCTTAACAAAAACCTTCAAATTTTTTTATGAATGAAATGAAAATTTGTCACTGCTCAAATTCATTAATAAAATCAGTTGGCAACTACCGATTATTGTGCATTATTTATGCAGCGGAAATTGTTGATGATGTAGACATATATTTCTTGTTCTGAAATTTTCAAGTAGCACGTGACGTTCTTTAATAAATTAAGAGTATTATAAGCGAATTATTGGACACACACACAAGATAACCGTACAACGTGTCGTATAATTGATGAGGATCATTGAAGAGGGCGGTGGGGGGCGTCGATAATGTGACGCCATACGACACGATACGCTCAAGTGGCTGTAACAGCGGGTGGAAGGGGCGTGTCCAGAAGTAGGAGGCGGAGAGGGCGCCAACTAGAGAACTAGGTCTCGCAGCTCAGTGACATTTTATAAGCACCTTGTGTAAATCTAGACAACACTTTCCGTGACGCTTATCGGCAGCTACTAAAAAAGCACTTAAAACAAACGCTGGGCATAAATTTTGCGAGTTCATTGTTGCTATTGTTGTTGCTGTTGTTATTGCTGTTGTTCCGTTTGCTGTTTTTCTCTCGCATCACAACACGGCCAACATCTATGCTAAAGGAAAAATACCCTGTGATAAGCTGCATGCCAAGAACTAAGTGAGTATATTTCCTACACACGATCACTCGGAAATTCTTCCCACGCAAATTGTTTATATGCCCTGCGGAGAGGGAGAGGGGGGGAAGGAAGCAAGCACCCTACTACACATCATCATCATAAATGCTGTGATATATAGTATAGTGCTTGACTCGAGCGTGCGCGCATATTCTTCAGGCCATTCAGACTTATTCAAGTCAATTCAAAATGTCTTTGAGTGGAAATTTTCCATGCACGTCAAGGTTTTCTGCTTGGCCATTGTCAACGGAGCGGGAGGAAAGAATGGAATCTGTGACGACGACGACGACGTCGACGACGGAGTTCAATGTTCCCCCCCATGTTTGTTATCATAAATTGTGCCGGAAAAGTACGAGACAAACTTCAACTGCAGATCATCGATATGATTTATCATTATTATTCAATTCACTGCAAAGTACAAAGTGCAAAGCCAAAGAGCAGCTGCAGACCTCAGACCTCAGACCTTCAGATCATCGATATAGTTTTCTTTCTGATTTGTCGGATTTAATAAACACTTTAATCTTGATAAGGATTATGAATGGAAAACAAAAAGCAATTCATTCGCATAATATCTAATTTTCCGATTAGATTAAATTGTTTATTTTTAAAACAATAGTTATAAATACGAGCATGATTGCACATAAATTTATTCTAATCTAATGCGTTAATGCGTCAAATTTGTATTATCTAGAATTTCTGCTAATTTCTATAGGTAATATTTTATCTTTGCCTTGTGGCAATAATATTTACCAACTGTCTACAATATTAGCGATATGATTTCGCGTGGCATTTGAAGCAAGATAGTGAATTTTTTTAATTTAATTTAATATACGAATTAAATTGGCGTTTCTTGCGATAATTATATGTTTTTTAGTTATCTGACAACTTTTGACTGCACAATTAGTTCGAAAACCAAGTGGCAAAACCGCTTTCGAGCAATTATTAATTGCGACACACTTTCAATATGCAAGCACCTGAGATTTTAATCTTCATTTAATGCGCTTTTTATGAAATCAATTAAATATGAAAGTTAATTTATGAAAATTCATTTTAATTCATAAATTGAAGACGTAAGTCATTAAATTTTTGAAAATATATTTAATTATTTATTATATAATACTATAATTGTAATTAATCTTGAAGAATTAATCTTGAATTGTAATGAATCTTTAAATTTAAATGTATCTTAAGAATGCACTTTGTACTTAACCTGAATAAAAGTAATTTTGTCTACCTTAATTAAATTGAATATTCATAAATCTGCCACACGTAAACTTTACAGTTGCATTTGAGATACAAACAAAAATTTCAAATAATCAAATATGCCTTTGCACCTAAATAAAATTAATTTTGTCCCGCCCAAAAAAAAAAGCTTTCAATCGCTGAAGATGAAAGTCAACATAAATCTGTTATACATTAAATGTTGATAACTTTATATAATATTTATAATTAATCTTGCAGATACAAACTTCAAATTTACTTTGGCCGTATTTAAAATTCGAACAAATATTTTAAATGTAGATGTATTTTTAAGATGAACTTTCTACCTAAATAAACTGAATCATTATAAATGGAATTCATACATGGTTTTTTTTTTAAATTGATCATTGAGATACGAACAAATATCTAAAACTGTTATGTATCTTAAAGATGTATTTTGCATCCTTTTAAATAAAAAATCTGCTATCAATCATTATAGATGACAGTCAACATGAATCTATCAAACTTTAAATGGTACTAATTTATAAATTTATTTGTAAATTAAGATACGAACGAATACATTTAAAATTGATGTGCACCTCTAAATTAATTTTGTTGTACCAAAATAAAATGAAATAAAATAGGCCCTCAATTATTTTATAAGAAAGTCAACACAACTCTGTCAGGTTTTAAATGTTGCTAACTCAGACGATATTTTGTATTTCACACTTTCTTAAATTCTGACCAAAATATTAAGTGAATTTTTCCCCACCTACCTTAAATAAAATCAGCTCAAACTTTAAATGTTGCTAGCCTTTAAAATTATTTGTAAATCTTGCATGGGAGATACGAATATTATTATTAAAAATTTATATGTTATGTATTTTTAAGATGATCTTTTTAAGAGATCTAAATTAAACAAGATTTGCTCTCAATCATTAAAGAAGACAGTTAACACAAATCTGCTTATAGCTAAGTAGATGCGATTCAATTTGCTTTAATTTAATCAAACTTAAAGACGTATGCAAAGAAAATGCTTTTGGGTGTGTGTGTGTGTGTGTGTGTGTGTGTGTGTGTATGTGTCAGACTCAATCTAGTTGATGGCATTATATCATATTAGATGCAATTCACTTAATGTATCTCAAAGATACAAAAGTAACTAGCCCGACACTCAAGTGATCGACGCCTCTGTTGACATGTGCAACAGCTGAGTTTTATTGAGTGACTCGAAATGTTTGTTGTTGTTTTTATGTTTAGCTATATTTTTGTTGTTTTTGCTTTATTTAGTTGTCGCTGTCTTTGCACTTGAATTTGTGTGTTTACGTTGGGAAAATGAAAACGAAGTTGATTTTCAAGCATTCAACGTGAGAATCAAACATAACTGGTTTTTGTCTCAGCCAGAACAGTTATAATACATATAGTTGTATGTATGTATTATAGTATATGCAGAGTACTTTACGTATTTATGGAAATTTTCCAAACTATATCTAAACGAGTACAAAAATAATGATGAAGGGCGACCACAAATTTTGTGTAAAATGAAAATTTGTAAAACACATTTGATATGTTTTTCTTTTAAGATTTTCGAGTCTCGTTTTTTGTGTGTTTTGTGTTTTGTTTTTTTGTATTTCATTTGGCACAAACGAGTACGAACACATACATAAAAAAATAAGCAAACACTCTACACACCTCTGCATCCATGTCGATGTTGTTTTTGTTGCTGTTGTCGCTGTTGTTGTGGCGAGAAGTCGGTCAATGCACGAGACAAAATAAATGGACGCGTAATTTGGTAAATTCTTCTTGGCGGTTTTCTTAATGATTTATTTTTATTGGCGTCTGCATTAAATTGCAAGCATTGCTTTTATTGTTGTTGTTGTTGTTGTTGTTGATCTTGTGCCTCACTCCTTGCTGCCAACTGGTGTCATCTATTGTTGTTCTTTCGGATACGGATGCGTTTGGATACGGTTTATTTCTGTGTTCTGTGTGCCTCGTTCTTATTTGTTGTTTGTGGCTCAGAACGCAGCGTGTGTTAATCGCTTCACGAAATCATCAAGACTGACGCTGTCCGTATTTACAGCCGGCTCTCAATGACGCTGACGTCGCTTTCGCCGTTGGCGTCGCTGTCGCCGCTGCTGCTGCTTCTGCCGTAATCGTGACGACGTACGTAAAAAGTTCTGTGGTCACACAATTTCGGCTCTGTTTGCCATCTCCCTTTACTCTCTCTCTCTCTATCCCACTCTCCTTATCTTTCTCTCTTTCTCTTTATGCAGACTCCTCTCCATTTCGGTGACATCCGTGGCTCATTTCAAAAATATTCATGTGTGACGTCGCTCAAGATCATTTTACGTCTCTTTGCCCAACGGAATCGGTTCTAATGTCCCAACCGGTTTTATGTTTTTAATTTTTTGTTGTTGTTCTTCGTATTTCAATGTGTGTGTGTGTGGCAGTCGCCACCCGCCACATGCCACCCGCCTACTCGACACTGTGGCGCTGTCGCCGAACGTTCCGTGCCGTCCAATTGAGCGGCTGTCCAACAGGTTGTCACTCAGCTGATGCCAAGTTCATCGCATCGCCAGGGCACCGCATCAGCTGCGCACTAAATATGCGGGGTATTGTGGGCTATAAAAACGATACAAGCATAAACAACACCGAATTTCAATTACTATAGGAAATACATATATTCAAAATTATACATTATTTCTCGAAATTTGTTTATTTCTTCTTTATTTCATACAGATTATAATAGTTTAGTTAAATTTTTTCAAATTTAATAAATGCTTGCTTAAAAATGTTAAAAAATAATTTCAGTTTATACAAGAATAAACAACAGAGAATTTCAATTAATAAATTATTCTATATTAAAACTATGAAATTTCTTCAATTCGTATAGATTATAATAGCCAGATAGATATTGTAAATATAATATAATATATCAGGCGTGATAAAAAAGTCCTGAGACTAAAAAAATTTTCTTATTTGAAAATGTACACAACAAATTTTGATTAAATTTTTTCAAATGTAATAAATCATTGTTAAAAAAAATTGTATTTTGGTTTACACAGGAATAATCAACAGGGAATTTCAATTAGTCAATACTATAGGAAATATATTGAACATTACATTTATGAATTAAAATTAGGAAATTTCTTCATTCATTTCATATAGATTATAATAGTCAGAAGATAGTTCTGAAACTAAAAAAAAAAGATTTTTATTTGAAAACGTGCGCTACTTATTTAAGTAATTTAAGTTATTACAGCAATAAACAATGGAAAACTTCAAATACCAAAGATTCCAAATTATGCAAAAATGTGAAAAATCTATTTTAGTTTTTTTTAAATTTATAAAAATGTTAAACAAATCTAAGTTTTTTTTTTAATTTTTAGAATGTGCGTAAATAATTTTAATTTAAATTTCTGGATTTATTCTTTCTCAAAAGTATATACTAAAAAAAAAATTGTCTTATATTAAAAATCAGAAACTAATTTCATATCAATTTCAGTTTTCATTTAAGTTAATATTTATTTTTTTTTGCATTTTTACAGGGTATTACGTAGCCATGCCATCCCCTAGTGAACACATTGGCAACACTTCAATCACTCGCAAAAAATGTGGAAGACAAATAATCGATTCGCCCAAAGGCAATTGACAAACAACAAAAACAAAAACAAAAACCAAAATGAAATTTTCTATTTTTTTATTTGTTTCTTCTTTTTTTTTTTTAAGAGAACGTTACTTGACACAGGGTATTTTCAATTCGTTACGTCAATATGGGGCGCTTCTTTGTTGTTATGTTGAACAATAGACGGACCTTTTAATGAACTATTTCATTTCATATCTATTTTATTTTATTTTTAAAGCAAAAGCCGACTTTTGCCTCTTCGAGAATTGCATGCAAACAAACATTGGCACTTAAGAGTCGCGTTTTCTAGATTAATTGAAAGTGAACAGACAAATTGTGACTCTGTCTTTTCCCTTCATTGTCCCTGATCTTAACTTTTTTTGGGCAAGTCTTTAAAAGAATTCTCTAATAGTTTATTACATGTAATCAAAAATTACGATTACTTTTTTTAATCGCGCTCAATTTTTATATAAGATATGAATAAATTAAACTAGTTTTGGATCATTAAAAATAGTTTTGAATTTTCATTACACATTTGCAATTTAGAAACGTGAAATGTAAAACATCTAAAGTATTTTCTGTTCACTCCAAAAAGCGTAACTAATCAAAGTGTTTGCCCAATAAAAGATTATAGCAATGACTCTAATGCATTTTTTATTTTTCGCATATCATAGCACAACCTTGACCCTGATCCAATAATACACTGTTGTGCATATCAATAGATACAAAATATACGTTAGCACACACTTAAGTGTGTCAAAAATTGATTAATGGTTTAATCTTGAAGTTCACATGAATTCAACTTAATAAACAAATCTCTTCAGTTGCGGTTTTGTCGCCTTCCTTTTGTCATGTCAACATTTCTGTTGATATTGGCAGATAAAGGAACTTAATATATTAATGTGCTTAGCATAGTAACAGAATTCCTCATTGATACTATGTACTGCAAGTTGCCATAAAGTGCTTTTGTCGTTAATTATTTCTCATTATCGCAAAATTTATTGTATTGATACTCTAATAAACGGTGCAATACGTCTGTACTTTATTTGTTGATTAGTTTTCATTAAGGATTTAGGAATTTCTTGGGAACAGTCAGGGGAAAAACCAACTAGAGAGTGTGAGTGAAGTTATGACGTTGAAAGTGAAATTGTCATAATACTTTCTATGACTATATACGACTAGAAATTACCTTCCAGACAGATCTACAATACGCTTAAGCATATAGATTTGGCACTTCATACTTATCAGGTTTGTATGTTTTAATTGATAGTAGAAAATATATATACTCGTATGTTATTAGCAACAAAGAGTTATTTCACAGTGATTAGTTCTACTTGAAAAACAATATCTATCAAGTATCGGCTTGTCAATGTAGTCTATAATGTGCGTTTGTTTCCTCCCTCCCGATCGGTGATTAGAAGTCTACTCAAACAATTCTTCATTACTTTTGTTCCGAATTTGATATGGGACACGTGCTCTCTTCCTTTCGCTATTAGTTGATAATCATATGAATTATATCTTAATACTCGAATTTAACTCAAACACTTGTAATCTTAGAGTAGAGTTTTAGTTGGTAACGTGGCCCTTTTTTCTAATTGCCGGCATCAAAAAGAAAACATGTAATTAAAACAAAAGTGTTGCTTTTCGCTATACGTTGTATTGTCTGTTACGATATGTGACTACCTGAAATGTTATTATTAACTTTTGCTCACCCGTGCCATATTCACGTTCTCTCTCTCTCTCTCTTTTCTCTCTACCTTCTGCTTATGACTGGAGATGGGTGTGCAACTTTCTTTCGACTAAGTTTACAAAAATTTTGCTTTGAACTAAGCACTGTACTAAATATAAAATACATGCGAAACCTCTATTAAAATACGATAGCTCGTCACGCGCTCATCTCTAACGTAGTTCTCTTCTACGTTGAGTTGTGAATCAAAAATATAATTGATGTTATTTTCAATAATATATCATTCACAAATAAAATAAAACAAATCCTTTAAAGCAACTCTTTCATTTTCGTAGTCTATCCTTATACGATAGTTTGTCACGCGCCCATCCCTACCGTAAATCAAAAATATGATATATAATTGATGTTATTTTAAATAATATTAAATTCAAAACTAAAATCAATAATATCCCCTAAAGCAACTCTTTAATTTTCGTGCCCTATCCTTTTACGATAGTTTGTCACGCGCTCATCTCTAGTGTCGTTCTCTTGTGCGATGACTTGCCGTTTGAGCTTAAACGTTTTTTAGTAACGCTCGAGTAATTACAGCAAATAAAACTTGTTGCTGCTTACTGTCTCATATGTTAAATATACTCTTGGTATTGTTGCTGTTATTGTTGTTATTATTATTATTATTATTATTATAATTACAGTCGTTGTTTGCCGTCTGGTGACAGCAACTTCTTACGCGGCGTTTTCTAAAGCAACAAGTTACGCCTTGGCGGTGCCTTACCTTTTTACCCAGGGGGGGAGGCAGTGAAAGAGGAGGGGTGACAGGGCAAAGTTGATAACGGGTAACGGGGCCTGGCGTCAACGGCGAAAGTCAAAGGCCGTCACCGAGGGCGGCCGTCTCTTAACGGCAGAATAAATGTGTAGAAAGTGAAAGAAATGTCAGCGAATGTTATAGGCTTCTTTTTCATGCGATAAGCGGTCGCCTCTCTATCAAGATGCTACTTTCAGATGCGCGATCCAGTAACCCACGAGTATGGGAAACGTTTGTTGATTATTTTATTACGTGGACACCTTCAACCAGTATTCAAGCATCACACAGTGGAACAGTGAATATCCTGCTGGCGATCAATTTGTCGATCAATTTGTCGATAAGCGAAGTCGACTCATTTATAGCAATCAGCTTTTAAGCGAAAAGCACTGCTTAAGCAATAATAATGTAAATAATGATAACATTGATTACTCCATTATTTCCGGTAATGTGAATTCCACTCGGCTGCAGTTGGTCTGTTGCATCCCACTGTGCAACTGACCGACTTTGGTTTTCCATTGCATTGCCTTGCGACGGGTTTCTAAACTAGAACTTGCAATGTGACAGCGGCAACCAGGAAAAGCAAACACATGGTTTGTGCACAGTGGAACCAACTAGTTTCTGCAACATTGTTGTCACAGTAAAATCCATGACGCATTCAAATCACTGCTATTGACATTCAAAATACTACTAATACATACTCTGTAAAATCAGCAATGCATTAGTATATTCACATGAATTTGTTTGTAGTTAATAATTTGTTAAAATATGTTTAATTTGTCTTCGTTCGATTTTAATTTTTATACTTACAATTCGTAAATTTATCTTGAAGCAAAATATGATAAGTTGGCTGCTCCAGGATTCAGTTGAAATACACGAAGTTGGCTGCACGTGATCGCTTGTATACAATGATAAAGTTGTTATACTGTTTGTGGGCGAGTAATATTATTAACAACAGGAAGTGCATAAATAATATAGTTTTAACATCTTTATGCACTTCACCTTGGTAACAGCTTATTTAACGCATGATTTGGCTATTTTGATAATTGAATTTTGTGCTTTCGTGCTGCTAATTTTGGGGTGTAATAAGGTAAACAAAAAATAAACTTAAATATATTTTGTTTACATCTAGAAGTCAAGGTAAGATTTACAGTGCATTTAATGCATTTGTTTTATGGCAATAGTTTATTTTGTAATGAGCATTGGAAAAATATATGGATTTTTAGGCGGCGGCAACTAAGCAAGCAGTTTGTTGTGCACAAAATGATGTTTTCAAGTGAATAGCTTTACACTGCTTATCTCTATTAGTAAACGGTCGGCAAGCAGTGCATCTGGCGCGAATACAAAAAATGAGTTCTGAACTTTCTAATCGCGTATGGAGCACTGATTATGAACCACTGTGCATTACCTGCTGTCATTTCGTGATTAGATCGACAATTTGCAATGCTTCGATGACTATCGCAGGGCAACTAACCGACGACGACAACGACGATGAAGCAGCTCCAGAACTTTCGGTTAGCGGAGTTTTGCGGGGAAGAAGACACGGCACCGACATCTTCACTGAAACGTTACGGCCAAAAGTCAAGCAGCCGAAACTCTCGTATGACAAGCGAGGGGCGGCGTCTCTCGCTGTCTTGGCCAGCAAAAACAAAACCTCAATAGAGTTTCTCCAAATACGTTTGGCGGCTTTGGGTCGTTGTTTCATTTCGTTACGAGACTCGGTGGCAAACGGTCGCAATACGCGTTTTAATTCCCTCAAAAAAAACCAACTTCAAAATCCAGTTGCAGCTACTCGAAAGCTAACTGCAAAAATAAAACCAAAAAAATTAATACAATAAAAATTCAAAATAAATAGAAGGAAAAGCAAATGCCTGCCTTCCACATAGTCGTAAAACTGCTAATGCTTCGCCTGCTGTTGGCCAATTTATCGGGTCTGTCGCCTGGGTCTCTCGTGTGTGCCGGCTATGACTTTGGCTATCATCCCAGCGCCGAGGAGTTTGACAGTTTATTGCGCGAGACGCGAACATGGACACGCGATCTTCTTGCCAACGGGCAACACCGCGAAACTTTTGTGCCGCGCTTCCAGAGACGTCATGAGTTGTCGCCACACAAATCAGAGCTGGACTTTCAGCTCTTTAGCGACGTGGATCAGGAGCAACAGGAACAGCAGCAGCAGCCATTTACTGTGTTTGAATCGGTGCCCGAGTTGGAGATACCAACCACGCATGTGCAGAGTCAGCTGATTGAGATTCAAGATCAACCACAACATGCAACCACAGCCACATCAACAACATCGACATCGCCTGGCAATGCCAGCTTTCCCATCTTCTTTACGAATCCCGCCACAGGCATTGTGTATGCCATCAGCGAGGTGTCCAAGTCACATTCACAGTTACCCAATGGCAGCAATGATAGCGATGGCATTGCCATCTATGTGACCAAGCAACAATACGATGCCGATCTGCAGGCGCTACGTCACAAATACGAGCAGCAGTGCGCCAGTCCAGCTCAATCGGCGCCAGCTCAATCGGTCATCTCCTCATCCACTTCGTCAGTATCCAAGAAGCCCGCTACGTTGACCACAGCGCGTCCACAGATCATACGCCTGCAGAAGCCGAAGAAAACGCCCGGCACAGCGGCGGGCAACAACAAGTTGCCACCGCACAAGCCACCGCCGGTCATGGTGAGCAGCGGACACATTAGTGATCAACTGAAACTGCCCACAAGCACAGCGCGTCCACAGCGTCAGCCAAGTCGCACTCCGAAGCCGAAGCGCGGCAAGCGCAAGAAGAAAAAGAAACCCGCCAAACGGCGTCCAGGACACAAGTTGACCGTCTCCACCACAGCTGGACCGCAAATTGTGCTGGGCAAGCGCACCACAAGTCGCCCGCCCACAGCCAGCTTAAGTCTGGCCACGCAGCTGGAGAAGCCTCATATGCCGCCACAGCCAACGGCAACGATTGCCGCCGGCACCATCTTCAATGAGCAGCCCTTTGTGGTCTCCAGTGGTTACATCGAGGTGCCCCATCAACGGCAGCGTCGAGCGCTTGCCTCGCAGCCGGAGACTGTGGCCGCCAGACCCATAAGCAGCGGCAAGAAGCGTCCCGGTAACAATCGGCGACGTCCGAGCAGCGGAGGTGGAGGCGGCAGTCGCGGAACAGGCGGCGGTGGAGGACGTGGCAAGCCTCAGCAGGCGTCGCCCACAAAGCCAGCGCTTAGTCAGCAGAATGGCGAGTCTGGTTATCGGATACCAGTTGCGGTGCATCTGCTGCACAACAAGCATAAAGGCAGCGAAGAGAACGAACACGGCACTGTGCCTCGCATCGGCGAGGAGCCTGCTAAATTGCACTCGGAGGAACACTACAAATTGTTATCTAAGGAACCAGCGAAGTTACATTCCGATGAATCCTACAAGCTTTATCCTCTAGAACATACTAAACCAAATTCCGAGGAGTCTTCCAAGCTGCCTGCCCAGGAACATTCAAAGCTTCATTCCGAGGAACGTTCCAAGTTAACTCTCCAGGAACATACTAAGCTAATTTCTGATGAACCCGCCAAACTCGAAGGCGCAAAGCCTCCCAAGCTGCATTCCGAAGATCCCTCTGTGCTGCACTCCGAAGAACCTTCTAAGCTGCATTCCGAGGAACGCTCTAAGCTGCGGTCAAAGTTCACCGCCCGACGTAACAGTGCCGAGTCGGACTTTGATTTATTTGATCTATTCACTGGCGCAGATTATGAGGACGATGATGATGCGTACTACGATCAGGAAGAGAAAAAGCATATCAATTTGATCAAGCGACTGGCGAACAGGCGCAAGGGAAGCACAATCAAGCCACAGCAGGAGGAGATAGACAGCAGCTCAGCAGAGGAGGGCGCCGATTTTGGAGCTATGGAGGAGGAGGATCCCTCAAAAGGCGACAACAATAAACACAACATTAGCAGCAGCAGTAAATCCAACACAACTGCCGCGCCAGTCACGCAGAGCGCAGAGAAAACATCCTCGGAGGAACAGGAGCAGCAATCCTCAGAGGAGCAGGAACAACATTCCTCAGAGGATCAAACTGAAACGCACTCGAACACCAAGCAGAGCAGCAGCAAAAAGCGTATCAAGCGTCGTCCAGCGGGCGCTTCCGAAGAGTATGAGTACGATGACGATGATGACGACGAAGATTCAGAATCGGATTCGGAGTCTGGCATTAGCAGTTTCTTTCGCATGATCTTCTATCCGGTGCAGGTGGCAATGTCGCGCATCTTTGATGGCTTCACCGGCCAGTCGGAGGAGCAGAGCGGCGAGGCGAGTGCTAAACCCAAATATCCAACCATAACGCTTTATCATAGCACCGCGCACAGCAATAATGATTTGGCCATCGACGAAGATGAGGAGGAGGATGAGGACGACAGAGTGGATGAGAGCAGTTCGTTGAGCAGCTGGTTTAGCTACTTGTTTGGCCTGGGGCGACGCACCAAGAAGATTGGCAGCACCACCACGGCCAGTCCAACGGCAGCTGCGCCGGCACCTTTGGAGGCGCCACCGTCAGAGCCAAGCGGTTGGCTGGAGTCTTGGTTTGGTTTTGGCAAAACAACAACCCAAGCATCCAGTGAGGAGGATGACTATGACAGTGAGTACCGTTCAAATCTAAAATGAATAAAGTGCTAAGCTGCTGGTGAGAGCAATGTGATGTGACTCTGGAAATACCCTACACATTTTAGAACTGAATTAAAATTCTTTCAGAAGACACGACGATGGGGGAGTTTCAGAATAGATTTAATCCGAGTATAGAATATTTAAAAACGGGCAGACAAGACCAGTATACTTTACATAATACACTTTAAATCTTACAAAGCTATTATTACACTACTTTGCTAATGCTAAAGCAAAGGTGAAAAGTTTAAGCACAGCTTATTGAGCAGAAGTTACTACATAGGGTAACTGCAAGTCGAGCACGCTCACGGTCAATTGAACCCATAAAAGCCAAATCAACTGAAATGGCACACACAGGCTGGCCAACTAAGCAGGTAATTGCGCTGCGACCCACTGACCCCCTCCGCAGTGCTCTAACGGTAGCAATTGCCCCATTGGGAGTTAAAGTGTCCCCGTCTCTGTCTCAGACAGTCGCTAAAGGGGCGCCACGCTTTCTGCACAGTGAGTGCGAGCAGCTAACCAGACTTGGGCCTGAAAAGCCTACGATTAACACGCTTTTAATGTGTTCTTTCTCTCTCTCTCTCTCTCTCTCTCTCTCTCTCTTTATTGCTCTCCACTCAAATCTTAAGAGTGGTTTTCCAGCTGGTTTGAAGGCACTGCGAAGCCGAAGGCACGTCGCCGCAAGACAACAACGTCCACAACGAGCACCACATCGACAACGACAACGATGCCGCAAATGCCCATCTTAACCATTGTGGATCCGCTGCGAAATCCCCAAAACTGGATTGGCATTCTTGCCCATCACATTGCGAATGCCACCGGCGGCGGCGGCGTCGGCACAGCAGCAACAACAAGTTCCACGCACAATCCATTACTGCAAGCGCTAGTGTCACGTGCCACAAAGCACCACAACGCCACAGCCCGATGTGCCGCGTCGTATTAGCTACGAGAAATATCAGATCTGGCGACTGAAGCCGCAGGATGAAGGACAGGTTCTTGCCCTAGAGGAGTTCAAGAAGGGCGAGGATGGCAACAAGATGCAGTGGCTCAAAGGTCCCAGTCTCAGGTGAGTTACGACTCCCCCCCCGAAAGGGCCAGCAAACCTTACTCTTCCTGCCTTCCCGCAGAGGTCTGACGGATGTTCTCGTGCCACCCAAGATGCTAGTGGACTTTCAGGGCACGCTCAATTTTGAGAACATTGCCCACGAGGTGCTCATCTTTGATGTGGGCAAAGCCATTGCCTATGAGCGCACCAAGGAACAGTATTTGTATACAACACCTCCAGCCACGAGGCGACCCACCAAGCATCCAGTGACAGTGCCTGCTATGAGTTGGAATAAATACCATGAGCATGATGACATATTGAAGTATCTCGAAACAATGCGCATGCGACATGCTCAACTCCTAGAGCTGATACACATCGGGCGCTCCTATGAGGGTCGTCCGCTCATCGTGGTCAAGATTGAGTCGAAACAGACTGCGGCGGCAGCCACTGCAGCAGCTGCCGCCAGTTACAAACGGCCGAAGCACAAGCGTCGTTCAGGACAGGCGAATGCGGTGTTCATAGAAGCGGGTTCGCAGGGTCTGGCATGGATTGGACCAGCATCGGCTACCTGGATGATTGGCGAGCTGTTGCGAATGATGCGCACAAACAGTGAGTATTCATCTAAGGATTCAGTAATATAGTGGGACAAGAACTGAAGTCGTTGAGAGAGGAGCTTGGAGAGAAAGTTACAGGTGCAAAAAAACAGGAACAGAATTCTTAGGGGAACGATCCTAGAACAGGGAGAGTATGGACTATGACGATAAACATAGGATAAAATTTTGTGAGGAAAGCATTTGAATATTTTGGAGGATAAATCCATGGAAAGTTGCTTTATCAAACCATTCATAAATTCCTGCAAGGTAAATCCTTGGGTGATAGTTTCCTGATGAGTAAACCTTCGATGGAGATTTCGTAGCAGTTAAACCTTTCAAGGAAAATATCTTAGAGTAAACTAAAGCCTTTTGATATTTTTGTTGACTTTACTTCTCCACAACTTGATTTAATATGCCCTGTTCATGGCTTCGACTTTGAATTTGACACTGATTGCAAAATCAGAAGAATAAAATAAAGGTGCAGATGACGGTTTACTGTCTATGGAAGAACTCATGAGCGCTGTCCCGCAACCAGATGAGCCAGGTTGGGGGTTGTTTCATCTCGATGAGAATCGAATTGCGTCTCGATCTATCGAAAATGGCGCGACCCTGACAATCGCTATAGACGCGCTTGGGCTTTTGAGGCTTGGCTTTGGGTTTCGACTTGGATGTCATCCCCAGTTTAGCTGCACAGGATTTGCCACTCGACGGTTTGCTTGTGATGGCTTTTAGTTTTGGCTTCGCAGACGTTTTGCATTTGTGAGCGCACGCTCTTTTAGCGGCGGCTGTGACTGCTTTGTTGCACTTGCTACAGCTGGAGGTCGAGGTGGTGCCCGAGGATTCGATGCCTTTGCGTATGGCGATGGCACGATGTCGGCAGGTACCCTCGCTGTGCGTGACCAATGTGACGGCAAAGGCGAGGACCAGCAAACTGAGAACGGTGCCAACCGCCACATGCACATTGCGATTCGCGTTCTTCAGTTCGATCAGCAACTGTACAATGTAATAGCCCAACGTAATCCAAAAGGTGATGGTGCAAACGGCAAAGAAGCTGCAAAACCGAATGAGAAAGAAATTTAAGTAGGAATGAGATATCTAGAAATTGTACTTACACCAGTATGCCCAGTACCTCCATGAGAAAGGTCAGTATAGTATTGATGTACTCGTTGCTGCAGATACGAATTCCCGCCGTTTTTTGACCCGCTGCTGTTGCTGCCGCTGTAGAGCCTTTATTGCAAGCGGCACTGCAACCGCGACCAATGCCACAGAATTCATCGCAGAGCATCGTGTCGCGACAGAAGCCACCCGTATTCAAGATGCCCGCATTACCCTGCAGTATCACCGGCAAACCGAACGTATCCCGTCCTAGATCTACATTTGCCATTAGCATATTGTCATCATCGTCCAATTCATCGTAATCCTTGGCAGCGCAACCCGAGTGTGGAAATATTATTTGCCGATAGCCACCTTGGGTTATACTCGATTTACGCTGCGTCACCGCACCGCCAAAGATAAGACCTGTTGGACTCTCAGTCGAATCTTGGCTAGAAGCCTCACGTTCAGCGTCCAATTGTGCACCCAGACATTGGCATTTAGGATCGTTGGATTGGACGTCATTTTTAGTGACCTTTTGAGGACTGCAGCCTTGTTTTGGTGGACTGCGATTAATTGCTTCCATGTCAGAATTTGTGTGACCGTTAGGTCCCATTGCCGGTCCCATGCCTGGTCCCATGCCACGTCCCGGTCTATTGCAAGCTCCCACGATAGGGCCCATGTCCGGACCCGTTCTAGTTCCGGGTTTACTGCTGGGTACCATGGAAATTCCCTTGCATGATCCCATTCCTGGTGCTTTTCCGACTCCCATTACTGGTCCCATTCCCGGTCCCATTCCCGGTCCCATCCTTGGTCCCATTTCTGGTCGCCCACACTTCCCTGAATTGCTTACTGGTCCCATGCCCATTCCCTTGGCCGCTCCCATTCCCGGACCAGCACCGCTTGAGGCAATCTGGCCACAAATGCCCAACTTGCTCTGTGCAATTGCTTGGACGCGCGCTTCGTGCTGTTCCCGTGCCCGTTCCTTGCATTTGATACACGGACAGGGCGGCTGGGAGAATTGTCTGGATGTCATGCCCATACTCAAGGGCGGCGCTGATCCTGGACCCATGCAAATGCATTTGGCAGCCGACATTGCGCTACGCTCTTGACCCCCAGAGAACTCTTCTCGTCCAGAGCTGAATTCTATTTTATACAAAATTTGGAGTGTAGAGTTAGCTGTCGAAAGTTGCTGTGGAAAGACTATTCCCAAAGGCCTACATGGATGAAGCATAAAAATGTGAAATGTTTAAGATGGCCTGTAAAGATTCATAAATCCAATTGCAGAGACCGATGTGGAGCACGAGTTCATACGCAACACGACGTGGTACATAATGCCAGTGCTCAATCCGGATGGTTATGTCTATAGTCACGAGTACGATCGATTCTGGAAGAAGTCGCGATCGCAGCACGTGGCCAAGCCAAGTGGCGGACTGTTGGATACAGCGATGACGTGGCTGCAACAGAAGCAGGCCAAGGAAAAGGTGTGTTACGGTGTAGATTTGGATCGCAATTGGATGCATCAGTGGGGCAAGCGAGGCAGCTCAAAGGGTCCCTGCAACGAGTTCTATGCCGGTCCGGCGCCCTTCTCTGAGCCCGAAACGAAAGCAGTGTCCGAGTTTCTCATGGATTATCGCACCCAAATCAAGGTGAGGTCCATTTAAACATCCTCCAGTCTTCTCCTAGCAGCTTTTATCATCACTTTGCTCCTTTGCAGCTCTTTGTATCACTGCAGGCGTATGGTCAAGTGGTCTCGTATCCTGTGAAAGCGAACTCCACCTTTAATGCAGAGCGTCTGGATGATTTTCTCGACGTGGCCATGGTGGGTGTCGATGGATTGCGCAAAAAGGGCAGCAAGTCGCGTTATAAAGTGGATTCGGCCAACGATTTAATTGAGCAGCGTTCGGGTAAATTTCGAACAACTTTCATTTAATTTACTTTACATAAATATAAATGCCTTTGATATTTGCAGGCTGTGCGGATGCCTTTGCTGCCTATGAGATCGGCATACCCTTTAGCTATACCCTGCAGCTGGCCGATAACGGCGTGCACGGCTATTTACTGCCCAGCAGTGCCATCGAGCCGACAGCCCGCGACGCCTTTGAGATAATTAAGGGCATGTTGGACTATATCTAAGGCCCAATATCTCGCTTATGAGAACATTTTTCATTGGATTGCACCAATGTAAACACTATCTCGCTTAACGGCCTCAACTAGCACCCAAAATATAAATAAAACAGGCCGTTAAGCAAGAAGACCTTAAATGCAGCGAAGAGCATTTTTCTTTTAGATTTTTTTTTGTGGCCGTTAAGTGATATGCCCCTAAGTGAACAATGTTAAGGTTAAGTGTATTCAACGAGGTATATTTCCATTTTGGGCGCTACAACTCAAACATTAGTTCCTTTTTAATGGCGCATTATATATTACATAGTACATAGGATATTTTTTTGAATTTTTTTTTTACAGTCCTTAATTTATATAATACATTGCTTAGTCTTAGTATTTATAAACGTATGTGTGTAACTAGCAATTAATAAATATTAATTTATAACACAACTTTCAGAGATTTAGTTTTAATTACATTGAACATAAAGAAAAAAATGATGGAAAGTTAAATATTTATAGCATGGATGCCATGCAGGTCTACTTTTTGCAACTAAATTAAGTTCCAATTGATGGAAACATAAATGCTTGCTACAAATAGCAAAAAATTGCGACATTAATGTTAATATCGAAGAGTTAAAGCTAAATTATTTTACAAGAGTTGGCAATATACAGTTCTATATCAAAGAGTTGCAAATGAGGTTCACAAAACTTTTCATCAAATTTCACAATAAACTTTTGCATCAATAAGTTGCAAGAAAATTAAATATTTTACAAAAATTTGCCACAAATTGCAACATAAATTTCTATATCCAAGGGAAATTTATGCGAGGAACATTCTGTTTTTCTTTTTATATCCAATTTTGCAATGCTAGCTTAGGTGCAACTAGCAGTTAATGGACAGGCACTTAACGCAATCCTTGCGAGACTCGAATGCGCTCTGCGAGCTCCGTGAAATTGGTGAACAACTTGTTGCCATAGAAATAGAGGCCAATCAGCAGCTTGAATTGCGCTGCCGACAATGGATATGTTTCGCTGGGCATAATGACAATGGTGTCCAAACGATGCTGCTCCTGTTGCTCCGGCTTGGCAGACATGCGCAACATTTCGCGGTAGTTACAAAAGGCGGCGGCACATTTGGCAATGAGACGCACCAGCGTTTCACGTGAACATTGCTGCAACACGGGTCGACAGATAAGTTCAGCGATTATCGAATGCATGTCGAAGACAATCAAATGGGGACGCGGCGCACAATCGACGAGCTCAATAAGACGACGCGGGGCGCTCTCAATGTCCTTGAATGTGATGTGCAGCCAATGCTGCAGTTGTTGAAGCGAACGCGGTTTCTCAAGATAAATGCTCGACATTTTCCGTTGTGTCAGCAACAGCACTTTCTTCTCATGTTGCACGCATCGTTCGCACAGCTGATTAACAAATATAATTTAGTGAGATTCATATGAAGAGCGAGAGAGGGTTAAGGGGATTTCTTACCCGAATCAAATGGCGGCTATAGTCGCCGTTAGGCGTCAAGAAAATATGATTACGGCTTAGCTGCAACATTTATATAATTTGTAATTAGAACACGTTATTTATAGCGCTAAATTCTAGCAAATGAAGTAATTTCGACTCTTCATTGTCACTTACGTCGTCATCCTTAGGAATATTGTTGTGCATAATATCCGCGGGCTTTTTTTAATTTTTTGTGAGAGGGCGATAGGTTTTTTATGTTGGGTTTTTTTTTGCTAGTGTGCGTGTCTCGTAGAGATGGAAGAAACATCGTTCAAACTATCACCATATCGATAATTTTACCATTTCTGTTAACATCGATTTTAATCAATATAATAATAAAACTCAGAATTTTTGCTTTTAACTAACAGATTTGAAACATTATCAAAACGACGAATATATTAATAATATTGGTATATTTGTAAATGTTTGCCAAATATTTAAAACTTTAAAAATATAATCATATATGTTTAATGTTTTTGCCTTTCGCAAACGTTCTTCAGAGATTAAAAATAGAGTAATAGAAATTTTTACATGCGAATAGAGAGGTGAAGCAAACTTTGGTCAACTGTTAAAGTTCAGAAAATACCAGAAGACACGTCTACTACATTGCAGTATTTTCTTATTTTTTATTGTGCCGATACAGTGTGGTATTCTTTATTTTTATTATGTCTTTTTTATTTATGTTGAAAAATCGTTTTTATTTTGCATCAAAATCCATTGATTGTAGTGAAATCACATCAAGTAAAACAGTTTTCACCATTTTTCGCCTCGTCCGAGGAACAGAAATGGTTTTGCAGTTATCGAAATGTTAACCTCATGTTAAATTCAAACTCGCGGCATTATTAAATAAACGTTTTAAATACAAAATGATAATTTTTAGCAGTTTAAATAATTTTTTTATTTAATATTTCAAATGACAATATCAATTATTACAAATAGTTGTATTTTTTACAATAATTATGTGTTCGTTTGCATAACTACTCTCAGTTTTAACATTACAATAATGTTTCGAGCGCAATTATCGAGTTAAAAGTTCAATTGAGCATTAACAGTGCCATTTTGAGTTAAAAATTCGCCCGTTACTCACCACACCGATAGCTTAGCGCTGTTAACGGCCGGCAGTCAGTGAGATGCCTTGCTTTCGCTTAAGTCTGAAGGGGATGCATATACAATATGCACGAAGCGAGACAAATATATATATATGGTGTGGAACTATCGGCTTGAATTCAACACAGCCGTGCCGTGCCGACACGAACGAAAGAGCGCACAAAGCGTAATGTGGAAGAATTGAAAAAAATCATCAAGTATAGAGGCCAAAAGCAAACGCAGCAGTTGGGCGAATTATAAATTTTTTGTTGATTAATAATTGCACGCATATTACGCTAGCTGCATCGACAATAAAGTGAATGCAGGCGGCATCTCGATTTGGGTAAGATAAACCATCCAAATCGATCAGCAGCAGCAAATAAGTCCAAATAAATTCAAAGAAGCGACGACGACGACTACGACGAAGAGCCATACACCGACACACACACACACACATACGCATACAAGGCGCACACACACAGAGTCCAGTGAAAAAGTGCAAGCCGCGAGCGCTTTTGGAAGGCGTGTGTGAAGCACACACACACACGTAGAGGGGCAGCAGCTTCCAAGAAAAGTCGAAGAGGAGCATGCAAATGTTGATTGCAATTCCACCAGCGGCCAGATGCTGATCTGATGCTGCTTGCAACCACATTTCCGTGTTTTTAGGACTGGCGAAAAACACCCAAAAATTAGAAAAAAACATCATCGAATAGCGCGGCGACCGCAAATAGAGCTCATACATACAATAGACTCGCACTCACACACATACACATACAGTGAGAAACACGCACACCAGCAGCGTTACTCACACACACATACTACAAACGCACTCCTAATTGGGCGCAGAGGAGCCCCAGGGACAGGAGAAGGCGAAACCAAGAACAACAACAACGAGGCTGGCGGCCTGGAAGTGTGAGCGAGAGAGGACAGGAGCCACTGTTGATTTACAGAACAACAATAACAACGTCGTGATTGCAGAAACAGCAACAACAATAGCGTCATCAGCAGCACCAACTACAACAATAAGAACAGGAACAACAACAAGAGAAGAGTATTGGCGAAAACTTTGCATTGATGGTAATGCATGCTAGAAAACCGCAGCGTATGAACGATGGGTAAATTATATTTGACAAAACTTACTTTATTCACAGTATTTGATAACATGCTTACAATATTCTGAAAAATGTACTAACTCCCTTCTTCGTCAACTTTTGTTTACATATACATATGTGTATGTGTGTGTGTGTGTACGCACGTTCCGTCTTGCTGCACAAACACATACACATGCATAGCGCTCCATTTACGTTGCTCCCCCCTTCCGCACTCTGACTGTAAAAAGCAGACGCTTTTAGATACATACATACAAACGCACATACATTGCTGTTTTGTCTAGCTGTGTGTGTGTTTTGGAATTATTTGTGGATGCATGCGCACATTAAAAGTGTAAAATCAAAACATTTCATTCCATTATAATTCTTGCTTTTAATGTTATTATTACGAGTTAGATATTGTCATCTGTGTCTCATGTTATTAGTATTTTGGTGGCTTGCTGCTTTTGTTCCATTTGCTGCGTTGCTCTCGTTTAGCGCGTTTTCTCGCCCATTCTCCAAACGTTCGTCGGCCTCTCTGTCTGTCTGCTGCTGCTGCGCTGCTCCCCATTTCGCTTCGTCGTGTGCCTCGTACGTCAAGAGTTATTCACCACACTAGTAGTGCGCTCTCGCTTGCACGTCCGCGCCTTGCGCTCAGCTGGTATGCTTGGTCTCGCTCGTTCACTAGCTCTCTTCTTCGTCCATCGTTCGCTCATTTACCGCTTGCTGCATATCGGCACTACTACAAACAAAACCACAAAACTACAATAAGAAAAAGCGAAAAAAAAATTAGCAAGAAATACCAAAAAAACATAGTTTTCACCTTCCCAATTTACAAGAAAAGAAGTCATTTGCACTTTCAATGGCGCACCCAACCTCGCAATCAACGCAATTTTGGCCAACAGCTGACCAGTTAAAAGCCGAAAGTTGAAGCCAAAGCGGAAGCTGCAACTGGAAGATGAAACAAACGAATCAACTAATCAGGCATAGCTTTTGTTTTTGCTGATCGCTGGAAAGTGATTCGCCAAGAAGCCGGTTAGAAGTGTTAAACCGGAAGTGTTAAGAGCCAACTACATTCCAGTTCCCATCCTAGCAGCAGATTGAATGAAATATGTGGCCCATGGAAGAAGGCAACAGCAGTGTATTGACCCAATTAAGGCATGTGTGATAAAAGAAAAGTGCAGTGCAGAGCGTTCTAAATGAATCGGCTGAAGATTTGTCCCATCTTGACACCTCACGTTTTGTTTATTTGCGATTGTTTTTTGTTTTTGCTTGCATGTCCACAATGGTTGTAACAAATTCTATTTATGCACAAGTATATTAATGTGATTGTAATCTAAAGATTTGCTTTTCTAATCTCGCTTTTCTCTTCATTTCCCATTTTCTAGGTACTTTGAGAAGCATACCAGTCACACATCCTACCAGGTGAGCCAAGAGACAATCACACGGAACTCAAAACCAATTCAAAGACCATCCTCAAAGAACGTCTCGCAACGAAAAAAAACAAACTCCCCTAAGTTTTTAACTCACTAACAAAAAACATTCAGCTCTTGAGTTTATGCTTGTGTTGTTTTATAGTATATTTGATATAGTTCGATATTGTTGCGACCAAAGATGATGATTATTTGTAGTGTCCATATATCTTAACTATTGTATTCAATATGCTTGTAATCATTTGAGTCCCGTGTGTGTGTGTATGTGTGTGTGTGAATGCATTCGACATTCATATTTCTGACCGGCTGTCTATATAGTCGTCTGCTCGGATGTCCGTCCTGTAGTTCTCTCTGATTGTCTGTTTTTTTTTTGTTTGTTTGTTAGTACTGACGCAACTTTCATTTAAAACCCCCCAAATCTCTCTCCACCACTCTCTCTCTCCGCATTTTTTGGGCACGCGGCATTACAGCGAATCTCAAACGAACTGATTTAACTAACGTACACATAAATTAGAATATAACTTAAATAAATAGCATACTGGATCTTCACAATCGCAAAAAGTAAATTATGCAAAAATAAAACCAATCGCGTCTAATAATAATATTAATAATAATATTGATAAATAAATTGCCCGACCAAAAACATCAGCAGCCTAAGCAATAAACAACAATAAACAGTTCGAACGTAGCCTTAAAACAAAAATAAAAATAAAATGAACATAAAACTCGCATAACAACAACAACAACAACAAGAACACAAACGTGCCTAAGCCATAAACAACAACAACAACAACAGCTAACAACGACAACGAAATAAATCATCCAAACATCATTGCAAACAATAATTCGAGGGTCTCTCGAAGTCAATACTTCAGCAGACTGCATTGCCTGAGCAACATTGAAGTGTTGTTGCTGCAGCAACAGCAACAGCAGCGACAGCAGCAGCAGCAGCAGAGGAAAGCAGCAGCACGTTCTAGGATAACTTCAAATCAATCGCCATCTATGACGAGCGGCAGCAGCAGCAACGCCAGCAGCAGCAGCAGAAGCAGCAGCAGCAACAACAACAACAATAACAACAGCAGCAACAGCAACATGGCCGTTGATCTCTCCATGCTGACGAACAGCAGCAACAGCAACAGTAATCATAACAATCACATAAGCAGCAGTAATAGTCACAACAACAATAATAATAACAATAACAGTAATCACAACAGCAGCGCCAGCGGCAGCAGCAGCAATAAAATTGCAGCAGCAGCGACGTCGACAGCGATCGGAATGTGTCGTGTTGATGTAAGTAAAAGAGCAACAAAATAAAGAACAAAATAGTAAACAGAATATAACAAACAGAAAATGAAGATTATGCAAAGAAGGAGAAAATTATGAACATAATCTATGAATAAAAATGATAACACTGAAAAAACTGATAAACTGAAAAAATATTTTAAATGAAAATAAAGAAAAATAAGTTTCAGAACACAAAAACAATTATTTAAACACGAAAATTGAAATCAAAACTAATGGAGACCAAACACAAAGAACAAAAGTTAAAAACTCAAAAAATGATAATAAAGCAAATGATAATAAAGCAAGTGAAGAACGAATTGATTTAAATTGCAAAAGCTAAAATGAAACAAGAAAAGAAATGCAAAGAAAATCTAAACAGAAAGTGTGATAAGCAAAAGTGCAATAAAAGTAAAATACTAAAAGTAAGCATTGTAAAGACCCAAAATAAACAAATTGAGAGACTCGAGAATGTGAAACAATTACAAGAAGAATATAAATCAACTAATCAACGTGTGTAATTGACAATGCAAAAGACAGTTTCACTTTAATTACGTTTATGATTGTGTTTCCGAGTTTTATGTTCGTTTTGTGTTCGTTTCGTGTCGCCCATAAACCGCTCTCCCCTCCCCTCCCCTCCTCTCCGTGTCCCATTCCACCCACACACTCGCAGCTTCATTAGCAATCACACACACACACACACATACTTACAACACTCAACACCCACACACACACACACAAAGTTGGAAATTCTTTTTTCGAAAAATTGGTCCCATTGAAAAGTCGACAACTAAAACAGCAACAAGAATCAATTGGCAAAAAAAATCATCGTAGCACTCGTTTTCTTTTTCTATTTGTAGTTTTCATTTCCATTTCATTTGACTTTGTTTTGTTTGTTTGACTAATCAATACCCTGTCCCCGAAAAACCACATCAAACCTTCTCCCCGCCCACTTTTATAGTTTTATAGATCTTGTTAACAAATTTGATCTGCATAACAAATAAATAATAAGCAAGCACATCGCCAACTAACCAACATCAACAGCAGCAGCATCAACAACTACTACTACTACTAATGAATAACAATAACTAATAAAATTAACAACAAATCATGCAGAATTTGCCAACTAAATTTTGTGTGTGTTTCTAGTTGATCTATTGCTAATGCAAATTTCTTTTGATTTGTCACCATACAGAGCTCAAAGTACAGCAGTTCAAAGCGCGACTATGAACGCGATCGTTCCTCCAACTATCGCGATCGTGACATCTCCCCAGGCGCTGGCGGTGGCGGCGGCAGC
Organism: Drosophila nasuta; assembly: GCF_023558535.2. NCBI lineage: Eukaryota > Metazoa > Arthropoda > Insecta > Diptera > Drosophilidae > Drosophila > Drosophila nasuta. Next base: position 8,421,494 of record NC_083459.1, on the reverse strand, counting down.
GGTGGCGGAGGCGGTGGTGGCAGCGGTGGCGGTGGCGGACCATTGAATAATGGCAATAGCTATCGCTCACAATCACCGGACATAGATTCGCCCTCATCACGTTCGCATGATTTACGCGAACGCAGCGATCATCGAAGTGGAGGCGGAGGCGGTGGTGGTGGCGGTGGCAGCGGTGGAGGTGGCGGCGGCGGTGGCAGCAACGATCGTTACAGTTTCATACAAAAGATGCGCGATCGGGAGCGTGATGTTTACAAAAAGGACAAATATTCCGGTAAGTAAATCAAACTACTCTCGACTACAGATTACAACGATTGCTAATCCATTTGTATTGTGTTATGTGTGCTTTGCAGACAAACGCGATCGGCGTGGCAATGATCGAGACTCGGAGTCGTATCGCACGAATCATGACAGGGATCGTCGTGGTGGCGGCGGCGGTGGCGGAGCCAAGTTATGTTCATCGCGCGACAACGACAAGCGTTCCGGTTCCGATGATCGGGATCGTGAGCGTGAGCGTGATCTGCGCGACAAGCGTGACAGAGGCGCCGATCGTGATCGGGACATGTACAAGAAGGACAAATACGCAGGTGAGCAACAACAAAGGAATATCCATTATAACGTAACGTAATTAATCCACTCCACTAATTCTCTAGACAAACGCGAACGCAGCGATCGCGGGGAACGTGTTGCTCGCTATGGCGACTGGAGTGAGCATGTTAGCTCATCTGGTGAGTCTACAAAATATTATCTTCCTTGTAATCAATTTCTAATTAATTTCCCTATTTCGTTTTGACAGGCAAAATGTATTACTATAACTGCAAAACTGAAGTCTCCCAGTGGGAGAAGCCTAAGGAATGGGTGGATAGAGAAAGGTAAGCTGAACGCAACGCAAATCTCAGCTGAGTCCTTAAAGGAAAAGCCAATGCAATTTGTAGAAGTTAAAATCAATGTGTTGTCATTTACAATCTGCAGAAAGCTTGCAAAATCTGTTTATTTAAATTAGAATGCCTAGGAGGCAATAATTTAGTTTATATTCAAATATTTATACTTTGTATAACAAGTATTGTCTGCTTTTGAAACGTTTCTCAGAAACATTTCTTGTTGTGTGCTATTTATTTTTTATTATTTTATTGAAATACTGACTATAATTCTTTACAATGCAATAAGATGAGGGAGAGCGACTAAGGCCTTCAGGCTACTGTATGCAATTTGTTGTTTATTCTAATTAGAAAGCGTAAAGTTTGTCAAATGAATTTCCAATTACATTTGTACCCTACAGGAAGTGGTTAAATACTACTGCTAATAGTTTTATAAACTTCTCAATAGTTCCATTTGTGCTATTCGGTTTGTTACGCTTTAAGTTAAATGTGCATGATGTCCAAATTTGTTTGAAATTTATTGAATTATATAATTCGCAAGCTTATTCCTTGAACTAATTTACTTATCGCAACTTCTTGCAGGAATCTGCCGCGTGATCAGCATCGTGAGAAGGATTACCGTGACAAGGATCGGGACAGAGATCGCGATGATCGCTTCTCAAGATCAAGTAAGTCGTTGATGTCTTGTTTTTGTTTCCGCAATATGATTAAAATGATCTCAATTTCGAATTTCGTCACACAGCATATAAACATTCCAATTCATCGCGCGACAATTCACGACTGAGATGGAATTACGACAACGATGGCGGTCCACCAAGTCATCGAAGGCGCTTGGATGGTAAGCATATAACAATAACAATATTAATATCAATATTCCAAGTGATTATTCTCGTCAATTAGGTCGACATAACGACAACGCTGACATGGATATCAGCGGCGACTCGACGCCCACCTCGGAGGCCAGCTATTCGTTGAGCGGCACACCAACCACACACGGTGGCAGCGGCGGCGGTGGCGGGGGCAGCGGTGGCGGTGGTGTTGGCGGTGGTATACAGTCTAGCGAATCACAGAGCGCATTAGGCAATGCACTGCCACGACTCGCCTCGCATCCAAATCCCAGCGCAGTCGTCACACCAATGGGTGCGCATTATGGTGCCGCATCCGTGGGCGCCACAGGTGGCGGCAGTGCAGCAGGTGGCAGCGGCGGCAGTGGCGGTGGACCTGTTAGCGGTGCCACAATGCTACCCACCAGCGGATTGGCTTCGGTGCCAGCTGGCATTGCCAACAGTAGCAACAGCAGCCTTAGAAACTCAGTTGTCGGACACATTGGCTCCACCTCCAGCGTAAGTTCTATGCACTTTGTGAAGTACACTTCCTAATCAAAAGCCCTTTATATACTTTTGTAGACGACTGTTCCGACGCTGGCGAATCAGGAGCATCATCTGAACTCGAATGCGCCCGGACCGCCTGGGAAGCTGGTTAGCGGCGGCAAGGAGCAATCAATGATGATGCGACAGAAGCTTCATTTAGGACTAAGTGGCTTAGATCATCATATGCTCGTCGCCGGCAGCGGCGGCGGTGGCAGCGGTGTGGGACCCACAGGCGCCGGCAGCGGATCCGCCGTCGATGCCGTGAATCATGCCTACAATTCGGTTAACAATGTATCTGCCAGCAGCCTAAGCAGTTTAAGGTAAGTCTTATCTTTGTTATCAACCATCAACCGTCAATCATCAACAACAACTTATGAATGTTCACTCGCAAACAGAGACAACAGCCAACTCAACTCACCACTGTGCATGCCGCATGCACATCACAGTATGTCGCCATCGCTGAGCTACACAAAGAGTCCGATACCAACGATCGTGGGTCACACGAATAATGTGAATGCCAGCAACGCCTATACCTGCAATGCCCCATTCGGTCTGAAGAGCGTCGAGGGCGGCGTCAGTGTTGTGTCCTCCTCACCGGCAGCAAATGCGATTGGCAATAGCAATGCGATTGTTGGCAGCGGCGGCAGCAGCAACAACATTAGTAGCAGCGGCAGCAGCAGCAACAGCAGCGGTGGCAACAGCAGCATACCTGGCTTGGGGACTGTCAGCGGCATCAGCGTCATCACCTCCATGGGCAGCAATAGTTTGTGCGGCAGCGCATTGACTGGTGGCGAGGGGCCGCCAACGCCCACGCAGGAATTAGATTTAAGTGGCTCAGCTTTAGAACAACACCAACAACAACAGGTGGCCGCTGCCGCAGCAGCAGCCGTCGCCGCAGCAGCACTTGCCGTCGCCCAAGCGACGCAACAGCTAGCCGCGCAACAGTCTCAACAGCAGCGTAAAAGTGAGATCAATATTTTATTTGGCGTAAAGTAAATGTTTTAATTCGATGTTGTTTGCTTCTTGCAGTGGATGGCAGCGGTTCAGCCACACTCAGCACGCTGCAGAGTTGCGTCAGCTCTGTGCAGGCATCCAATCTGAGAGGTCCCGAAATATCGCCCAAATTGGCCAAATACTTCCGCGCCGATTTAATTGCGCATGTGACCAACTGGCAGGCGGAAGTTTTGGAGCGTCAGGTAAGTTTCTCAAGTGAATTGCAGAAGAATCAACTAAACAAAGTTGAGCCTTAATGCTGCAAATGTTAGGAAAGTTTGTTAGAAAAGTTTCATGTCTTGGTAACTTGAAGTTGTCCTCATTTTTATTCATACTGAAAATCATTTGTAAGCATCAATCTGTTTAGTAACAATTGCAATAGATCATTTATGATTTCTTATAACAACTATCTAAAGCAGCTATCAAAATTCAATAAACTTTTGCTTAAGAACAGCGTTGGTAGAAGAAAAGCTTTATTTAGTTGTTTACTTAGAATAGTTGTGGTCGCAGGTTTACTTTAATTTCCCTTATTTTGTGTGTATTTTAATATACTTCCTAAGTAAATAATCTGGATAGATGTTGGAAAAGTTTCGCATATTAATCGTATATGCTAATATGTTTTGTTAGCTTAAAGTTTTCAACACTTATTCAAGCTGAAAATCATTTTTAATTATCAACCTGTTGCAATAGATGATTTATGTTTTCTTATTACAACTATCAAATTAACAAACTATTAAAAATCCACAGTTTATGCTTAAGAATTGCATTGATAGGAGACAAGTTTTATTTGTTTACTTACAATAAATGTAGACAGAGGTTTACTTTTGTGTTTATATTAATATGCTTCACAAGTAAGTCGTCTCTATAGATTCTTGATTCCGAAAAAGTTTCGTGTGTTAACCGACTAACTAAATAAATTGTCTTCAAAAGTGGACAACTTATGCTTAAGAACTGCATTGATAGCAGGCAAGTTTTTTCGTATTTCCTTATAATAGTATTAGACTAAATATACCTAACCAGTGGCCAAAGCTGCGCTAGGAACTTTACGCTAGGATATAAAATTATTTGTAATCTATGCTTTAATAATAATAGTAATTTTCACTAATTTTGCGTATTTTAATTGAATATTCTTTTCAAGTAAGTGATCTCGATAGATACTAGTTTCATATCATTTGAGTCCATTGAGTATTTAACTCCTTGCTCTTATTATGCTAGTACTGAATTATTGATGAGCTTACGACTTTCTATTCACTTTTCATAAATTATAGAGTTGATAGTATTGCATCAAGTTTCTATCGACAATTAGATCATACATATATCGATACGATCATCTTGCAAACTTTTTTATGAGTCTCTTGAATCAATCAAACATGAACCCTTAATTGTATTTTATCTGAGCTCGAATTTTGTATGGCTTTATACCAACTTTGGTTTATAATTGCAGGCACAGAAATGCTGCGAGGACACGCATGTATTTGGGGACCTCACCTGCACTCGGATATGCGCTGAGCTGAAGTGTGCGCGCAGTTTAGTGCGAACCACGGAGATCAACGCTACGCTGCAGGAGCAAAAGTGAGTGCGATATCAAATCAGCAATTGTAACTAACTAAAAGCAACTCTTTAACGGATGCATACGCATATGCATATTATTTTTCTTTGCAGAATCATGTATCTGCGACAGCAAATTCGACGCATTGAGGAGTCGAAGACTCAGAACGCGTTCATGTCGGACGATACTTAGGATCAGGAGCAAGTTAGGCTGCGCGTGCATCGCAAGCTGTCAGTCAGGCTCAAAAAGAGCACACTCTGGCGCAGCTGATGATGATAATAGTAATGCCCCACCTGTCGACGTCGTTGTCTCGCCCGTTCCCAAAAAAGTGCATGATGGCTAGCTAGTCAGCTGCTTCTTTATATTCAGATCAATGGATCGATATCATCGATTTGAATGCATTGCTTTTGGGATGGGTGCGGGGAGACAGGACAGTGTTTTTTGGGCTGGGCAATTAACGCGTGCATCCTTCTTCGTCCTGCGGCTGGCACAACACAACGCTTGTCGACTGGTGTCAAGTGTCTTTGCTGGTGGCAGGCAAAGGTTGCAACACCAAATGGTCGATGAGCCAAACACAACAACAACAGCAACAGCAACAACATCAAGAACTGTAACAGAAACATGAAAACAACAAAACAGAAAATATAGAACTCAATCAGCAGCTACAGTGAAATCGAGAACAACAACAGCAATAAGATGATGTTGATGGCGATATGATAGAGAAGAGAGATGGAAATGGAGATGAAAAGAAAAACACAAAAATAAAACATAATTTATAATTAGCAAAGCGTAATTAATAACTTAAATAAGCATGAACCGAAGCGGCAATGCTGGGCCTATGTTGCCGTCGTTATCTAAGGAAGAACATCAACAGCAACAACAAGAAAAACAAACCAACAATAACACCCAATTAATAACAATCGTAACAAATATTTAGCAAAAACAAATTCAACACACAACAACAACAAAGACTACAGAAAGCAAAGGAAAAATAGTAAACGAAGCAAAAAGAAACGGTAAAAATAAAAGGGAAATCAATTTAAGAAGCAATAAGATAAAGAAGCCTCCTCGTATCGAATCGAAGCAACAAACAAAAAAAAAAAAACAACAAATTTAATTAAAACTAAACAAAAACTAAGCAACAAACACCAACAACAAAAAAAGAACAGAAATAAAAACACACACAATGAATGCAAAAACAAGTCAACCTAGTATACTCAACTGCAATGAAATGCTAATTTAACTATATACAAATTATATAAATATATATATAGAGTATATGAAAATTGTATATTTACAACAACAACAACAACAACAACAACAAAAGAAACAAACAAACCAACAGAAAGAAACACCAACAACAACAACAAAAATCAAACAAACAAACAAACAAAATGTGTGGCAGCCCTCGGAAAATCCCTCAATTTGTTCTCAACTCGAACTCACCTTAAAACATCTAAAACTCTTAACAATGAATCAGACAGAGAGAGAACGAGAGTGTGTGAGCGAGAGAGCATGAGTTATCATAAGCTAGCAATTGATTGATACATTGATTGTTGTGTAAAGTAACCACCTTTTCATTACTTTTCCGTTTATTTTTCTTTTCTTATTTATTTAATTCACTTGAAATGGAAATGTAAAATATTAATATCAAAGAGGTTATCAAGAAGGGGTGGCAGAGAGGGAGCTAAGACCACACAGAGTTAGCCTTCATAGTAGATGCAGTGAAATCCAATAGGTTTATTCTGTCTCCATTTGAACTGTTGCATTGAGCTTCTTTATTCCGTTGTTCTCTTAACAATTTCACTATTTTATTTCTCAATGTTTCTTAAGAGCCGTTATAGCGCTATTTGTTTAATTTCCATATTGTGTGTAGGAAATGAGGAAAAGTATGTGTACAATTTTTTTACGCGAAAAATATGCAAATTTTTGTATGATAATATTTAAAGAAAACTTATCGACTGTCCTTAAGTAAATGAAGAGTGTGCTTTGTAGTTTAGCAGACACACTCACAGTCACACACACACACACACCCACACCCCACACTCACACACACACACCAACACACTCATACACAGACGCAAGTAGAGCATCTCGAGTTCGCCTGGCCGATTAGGCTTCATTTCTAGCTTCATAATTCTTATATGGGGGAAAAAAATGTATTTATTTGTTCTTTGAAATTGAATTTTGCCTACACTTGTTTTTTTTCTACGCATTAATTGACATTACTTTTTTTTTCTTAAATTAAAATATAAACATGCATATATAAAGAGGAAATATATATACACATTATATGTATATGTATATTTGTATTTATATTATATACAACAAATATATGAAAATAATTTTTCTGATTTAAGTAAAAACTGAAAATGCAAATGCAAATTAGAAATGAAAGAAAGAAAGAAAGAAGAAAGAATACCTAATGCAAACATGCGCAAAGCGTGTTTGCTTTGTAATTTGAGTTTTTAATTTAGAACTTGTCTAAAATGAGTAAAAATCGAGGAAGAATACCTAAAAACAACAACAAGAAAAACAAAATAGCAACAAGCAAGTTTAAAAATATAAATAAATTTAAATAATAATAATAATAATAATAACTACTGTAGATATACATATAATTAAATACAATGGTATATATAAATATATATATATCTATATATATATATATATATTTAAATACAAACAAAAAGGTAAAAATAAAAAATTTATATTATTTAGCTAAGCGTCAAAACCGAAAAATATAAAAACTTTTATGATTAAAACCGAAAATATCGTTTCTGCTTGGGCTATGAATATTTCTAAGACAAAATGGTGATCTGTCAACGTCATTATACATATATATTTATCAAAAAGAATCAAATTAAGGGGGATATTCAAGTGAAGTATAAAACGTTAGAGACCGTAAGTTTTGTCCGATTTCAAAAACTTGAAAGGAAATAAAAGCAAAAAAAACTTTTCTGATAATTAAAAACAAATCTGAAAATTCTTTAACGAAAAGTGAAATGAATAATAGTAATCAAGGTTCACATAGGAGATAATTAAGTTATAAACAGCAAGAAATTTGAATTATTCAGATATGTTTTGTGCGTTATTAGCAATCGTGTCTACAAACTCTTTAAAATTCGAAGTCGCAATAAAGGGATTCTAATTTTTCGCTAAGCTGAGAAATGCATATATGCTTAAAGCTTTGTATCTTCCAAAATTAGTTGGAGTTGCCTCTTCAACTTAGTGAAACTATTTTTTTTAGGATATTAAGAATCAATTTAATTAGAAAAAATGACAGTTTTTCTACTCGTTACTATATATGTACATATATCCCAGCTTAACTAGTTTGGTCGGCATTCTTTGCTAGCTCTTAAGGATTCCGTCCTGTAAATGCGTTCTGTGGATTATCTGCGAGGACATCCCCATGTAAATGCCACAATTACTTGAGTTGGCAAACTACAAAAAAAAGGACTCAGTTTCATACTTCTACGCACGAAAGTATGCAATATTAAGTGACCTGAAACTAATTGTTATTTGCCTGACACATGAGAGAGAAGCAACAATATGCCGTTGAGCTTTTACTCGAGATGAATCAAATTCCAACTGCCTGCTGCACAAAACGCAAAAAAGCTTTACGCGCATATTTGCCGGCTTAATGGAAGAGCAGAAAGCCGCCGAAGAGCTTTCGTCTGCAAAGAGGCGTCAGATGCAGAGGGGGGCGGGGCACATTTAACCCAGCAGACAAAGCGCTGCGCAGCGAATTCGCCACGACAAATGAATGCTGCATGAAGGAGAAATCGCGAATGAACGCACGCCAGAAAAACACGAACACGACGCGACGCGAACAGAGCCGCAAAAAGCCGACGAATGGGTTTTGTATCACACACACACCCGCCATCCCTCCCATCGCTATCCTCCTTGCGGTGCGTGTGTGTGTGTGTTGCTTTGGCATCTTTGGGTTGTCAGAGGACAGCGAATGCCAACAAGTAGCAGTTCAGCATCGACAACGCCAGCGTTCGCTTGCGCCTGGCTCATGGCAGCGCAGTGTGACAGCTTTTTACAACAAAAGCAACAACAACAACCACGACGACAACGACAACGACGACGGGAATCAGTGAAAGTAGCAACCACAATAAAACATCAACAACAATATTTACGAAACGGTTCGTCCGACGCGACTTTTCAAATTTGTGTAACGGTCAAAACATTTTAACATTTATGAATTTTAGTGTTGTGTTTTTTGTGCGTGTGTTTTTTTTTTTAATTTTCAAGTGCAGCAAACAAACTGAATAATAGATCATTAATAGTGCTAACTAGTGCAGACACCCAACAGTGTTAGTGGTCCAATAATTTTACAAAAATAAACAAAAACAAAGGGGAGAATATTAAAAAAGGTAAGCAAAGTGAAAGATTGAAGTTAAAAAAATAATTAGATTAAGACGCAGTGCTTTGATTTCCAGTTTCATGTCAAGTATTTTTTAATTAATAAGTATGCTAGACATAATTCGCAGAATTTGCGTGAAATGTGACAAGTATTTTAAATGGCTTCCTGTGAACTCGAAAATGATTCTTATGCCGAATCACACGGATTTCATTTTCCTCTGTCAAATTCGGCAAATAAAGTGAGCAAAAATGCTTTCTGATCAGGTTTGCCTGTGGTCATGTTTTGTGCAGTTGCTTTGTCGTGTTTCTAGCAGTTGCATTTCGCAATTTGTAAGCCGTCAACAGCAGACACTACGAATAACAAACAAATAACTCCTGCAATTTTATTTCTCTTCTCTTCTATTTTTTTTTTTGTAACTTAGAATGCGGTAACACACATTCACTTGCATCATATCGTAATGGATACATTTAAATGTGTAGAAGAAAGAAAGAAAGAACGAAAATAAGCGCAAATCGCTTTTATATTTATATTTATGAGTATGTAGAAATATTTGGCATTCACTCAGCACAACTAGCGAACTAGCGAAAGGACAAACAAGGGATATTTTCGTGACTGACAAACGGCATTGTTGTGATGATCTGGATTCGAAATTTTGCGTTGTTTTGCTCAGCGAAGCGAATGATGCTTAAATTATTGCGGCTATTAAATGTAAATTATCAATTTATGGAATCAATTTCATTTTGCTTTTCTACGTCACTTGGCTGTGGGCCTATTTAGTTTGAATACGCAGAAAACTCTGCATACTTTAAGCTAGCAATTTCGGAAATGAAATTTTAAGTAACAGAATTTAATTGTGGGGAATAAAATTGTAATTTTATTAAATGAAATTGTGATTTTAATAATATTGAAGTTGATGAATTATTTAATATATTTTTTTCTAATATTTAATTAGTGTTGCATTATTTGTGAAAATAGATTGAAGGCAATTTAGCTTAAAAGGTTTTCACCTAAAATTTAGTTGTAAGTTACGAATAATAGATCAAAAATTACCTTAAGGGTATCGGAAAGAGACAATTCAATACAGGAAATGTAGTTCTTAAATATATTTTGAATTTAACATAAACATACTAGTTTAAATATTGATTATTAGACCAATTATATATTTGTGCCTGCTGTAATAGGCAGAAGGAGGCATCTCCGATCCTATAAAATATATATTTTTAATGTATTGCTATATAAATATACCAAATATAGATTTCGGTATATTTTAGGAATAATACCGCAGTGTTTTCAACTTATTTAAGATGGTTAGCGGGTATCTCTCAGTCGAACACACACTTAAACAGTTTGAACATTTAGTTTTGACATTTCCTCTACAATTTAGCATTGGATTGTTAATAAAAGTATCTTAAAAATTACTTCGCTGTAAAGTTGATGTACTTCCTACCTTATACATATAACAGGATGACAGTTTCTATCAGTTATGCGACCCTTAGCAATGATTTACTTGCGGCTAGGCTCAAGTACTTGAGTCTAATTACCAATGGGATGGAGTTAGAAGCTTGTATTCGTTGAGAGATCAGGGCAAGGTCGTGTATTTCGTACAAAGTGCAAAATATCATATGATTTGTGTGACGAGTTCGAGTTGCGAGTTCTCGTTGTGAAAGAGCTGCCTTATTTCTTTTGGCGCTTTATGCATTTCTGGCGCTCTCAAAATTGCTGGCACTTAAATGTGGCGCGCGCGAAAAGCATTTGACGTTTGCCAATGTTGACAATTTGCATTGCGCCCAATGCCAAACAGCCATAAATTTGACGCCATCCAGACCCGGACCCCGACCCCGACCCCGAGCCCGAGTTATTTAACATTTAAGCTGGGGGAAGAGAAAGAGGAGACTCTACTGGCGAAGCCCAAAATGGATATGATGGAGTTTGAAAGTCGAGAATGCGTTTTAAAGTCACTTTGGCATTTATCCTCGGCAAAAACTATTTACATACTTTTGCTTTTCGAGTGTTTTTCGCGCCAAGCAAATGCAAAAATTGTCGCATATTTTTGTTGATTTAAACATTGCGCATGCAATTTGAAATGTTAGAGAAACCAAAAAAAAAACAGAAAAACGAAAAATTTGTTTAATGCTTCTAACACAATTGCTTTAGTTGTGCGTGATGACAAAACTTTTTCATGTGCCATAAAAATAACATTTTTGATTGCTCACCAAAAAACGTTGATAAGTGACAACCATTAAGAGTATTTGAGGGTATGTAGAAGATCTGCTCAGTTATGACCTCAGCGATTAAGGAGCATCTTATTGCTGCTTAATACTTTGTCACATTTGCATTTTAGCCTTGAAAAGTTTACAGTATGCAAAAAAAAAATATTTAAAAAATAGGTAACAAAAATTAAAAATATGAACATAAAATTTGCTTTTTCATAAATGGAAATAGTTATCAACAGTTAATATTATTAAGAAAAGCTGTCAAAATGAAGTCGCATATAATTCATTTTTGAATATTTGGAAATAACGTTTAACATATAAAAATATTCATTTTTGAAAAAGATTACAAAAAATTAAAAATAAATATAAGAATGGTGTCTATAGAAAAAAATATCTTCTTATATCTTCTTATGAATATTTTTAAAAAATTAAAAATATGAACATACAATTAACTTTTGAATAAATGGGAATACTATAAAAAATGCTATAATAATTGGTTAACAAATCTGAGCAAAACATTAAATTTTGAAGTTTCATATTTTTACATATTTAGTACTTTTAAATGAATGGGACGTTCATAAGGTTCAATAGTATTATTAAAAGAAAACATATACAAAAAAAGTTAGAATTAAAAATAGGATTATAGATTAAAAAAATATGTAAAAAAGGATATAAATAATGAATGGGTCAGTCTTCAGTATTTAAAAAAGATATGAAATTAAATAAATTTAAAATATATATATACAATTTTAAAATTTAAAAATAAAAAACTTGGTAAACAAAAAAAAAAACATGAATAAAAAAAAACCTAATTATGAAATTATATAAAATGCACTCTTCAGATAACGCAAATAACGTTTAACAGGCTATAGTATTAAATGAAAATAGGTTTATGGATTACAAAAAAAAGATATAGATACTGGTAAGCAATGAATGGTTGAGTCTTTAGTATTAAAAAAAAGCTTTAAAAAGAGGTAACAAAATTAAAAATATGAACATAAAATGCGCTTTCAAATAGTAGTGTATTTAAACCCATAAAATTAAAAAAAAAAGAAAAACCTAACAAAAATCCGGAAAATCGGTGAAACATATATAAACATTTTGTAAAATCCTCTCGTTTTCACTCAAAGAGAGGCAACCAGAGAGCTCTTGTCATTTGGCTCAAATTCATTTCATTTTTCAAAAAAAAAAAAATAACGACGACAATGAGTTTGCTTTTTTTGTTTTGTTTTGTTTTTTTTTTTTTTTTAAATTGCGCAGCACTCAGCGGGAAAAACGCAAAAATTTAAATAAGAACAAATATTGTCAGTGCGTTGAAAATTGAAAGCACGATGCACGTTTTGCAATCGGTTAAAGCGAATTAAGGTTCCATGACATGCCACGAAATTAGCGGCAGGAAACCGCGCAGCGTTGCCTGTTGCCTGTTGCCACGTTGCCGCGTTGCAACTGCCGGAATTAATAAATGTGAGTGCTTTGAGATGCAAACAGAGATCAGAGATGTGGACTAAGCTCATGCTGTGCACAGTTTTGTTTGCATTTGTATTTTGGTATTTGGTATTTTGGTATTTGATTCACAGCATTCGATATGCATCTGTATTGATCGTGAGTACATTCAATTGAATTGTGCGATTTCATTTCATAGATAAGCATCTCATTTGTGGACCCTTGAAAACAATTTCAAGTTAGTCGTAACAAGTTATTGCTGCCCCCTTTCTTGGGTTTTTTTGTTGACCTTGTGGCTTAATTTTCTGCGTTTTTTTCTTTCGACTTTGACTTTTTTTCGCATTCAAATTATGTGAATGTATTTCAGTTTCATTTGCGACTTGCGTTTGTTTTAGATTTGTTGTGGGTTTCTCTTCTGTTGTTTTATGGCTTGACCATTTGCCAGCATTGCGGTTGTTGGCGTTGACAGCGGAGGAGCGGGGGGAGGAGGCGTGGCTTTAAGGCGGCCTATGGCTGCGTGCCTGGCAAACATTTTCGATGTATTTTCAAATGTGTTTTCTTTTCGTTTTTGTTTTTTGTTTGTTTGGCAGCTGCACTCAATTTTTATAGGCCAGAAACTCGCATTTCACTTAGCTGCTGGCCCCAATATGATTTGAAGCATCGTCACGTGAAAGTTCCTTTGACGTCAAGAGGGGAAGTGTGGAGCGGAACATTGGCAACTGTTCTTTACTTGACTCTGCCTGCCTTTCACTTAATTTCCCTTCACTTCACTTCACTTTACCCATACACACCACTTGAATTCCCTACTCTCCACTTTACTCAACTTGGACTTTGACTTGTCGCTCCCTTCACTTCATTCCTCTTTCCACTCTTTCCGCCTCTACTCTTCCCCCCTACCTTACTCCCCTTCTCTTCACTTCTATCTTTCTCTTTCTTTTACTTTGCCCTCCCCTTGCCTTCTCTTCCCTCTACTTTACTCCCCTTGCCAGGACTTCTCTTCTCTGTCCTCTACTTTGGTCCCCTTGCCTCCACCTCTCTCTCTTCACTCTACTTTCTTCTCCTGGCCATCACTTCTCTTCTCTTCCCTCTACTTTGCTCCCCGTCAATATTTTTCGCCTAGGCCTAGTAGCTAGATTTGATATCTCCCTCGGTTCTACCTTCTGTCCCCCTCTGGTTATTATTGTTAACAATGCTTCTGTCTCTCTCGCTCGCTCTCTCTCTCTCTCTCTCTTTCTCTCTATACATCCCTCTCTCTCGTCGGGCACCTACACAAACTTCTACTCTCACACGCACTTGCTGTTATAATTTCATTTGAGGTTTAGGCAACGGCCTCTGGTTACATTTACATTTTTATTTCCTCTCGGACGCGTCCATTGGGGTCAGCAACGGCGACGACCATGATTTTGGTCCATGTCCATGCAGCGATGTCGCTGCTGCTGCTGTTCTGTTGTTGTTGTTGTTGTTGCTGCTGTTTTCATGACTTTTTGCCTAATGCTTTTTGTAGCTAAATCTTTTTGGGCTGATTCAAATGAGCGAGCGTCGTATCAGTGCCTTAGCTTTGCCCCTTCCCATTCTCTCTCACTCTCTCTTACTCTCTTAGCTGCTACTTTTCGGCCACATTTCAATTTCATACGAGCCGCGTGACATTTTTACAAATTGCAATTTCTCGTTCCAACACACACACACACAGAAAAATATGAGCCAAGCATCGAAAAAAAAAACACAACTCGCAGCAAAAAAAAAACCTCAACTTCAAACATCATCAGCAATAATGTCGGCTGACTTCAGATTTACTCATCCCATATACACGCATAGTATATACAGTTTCCTACCCGTTCCCATTCCCATTCCCTTTCCCATTTCCATTCCCATTGCGTTGCCTTTGCAATTGCCACAACAAAAAGAGCGGAGCCCAAGTCTGAACTATGCGCCAGCCGTTTTGCCGTGTGTTTTATGAGGGTTTATTCTAGCTTTTTGGCTAAGTCTAAGGCGACAAGCGACAACAGCAGAAAACGGCAGAAAAAAAAACAACTGCACAACGAAAACAAAAATGGTCTAAAAAAAAAAAAAAAAAATATAAATAAAAATGGCAACACGGCTATGAAATCGTAAACAGTTGATTCTGATTTTTCGTTCGCCTCTTTTTTGTTGTTGTCGTAGCTCGACTTACTTATGAGAATATATGCACATACATGTGTAGACGTGTTTATGTGTGTTTGTAAGTAGGCAGACATATGTGTGCGTGCGTTCGGGTGTGTGTGTGTGTGTGTGAGCGCAACGAATTGAAGCTACTCTTTGGAACTGGCTTTTGCTTTTGCTCTTCCTCTCGAGCTTTGCAATTCAGCAATAAATTGTAGCATACTTTTTAGGGCATTTTGAGTTCGCTTGCTTT
Source organism: Drosophila nasuta (assembly GCF_023558535.2). Classification (NCBI taxonomy): domain Eukaryota; kingdom Metazoa; phylum Arthropoda; class Insecta; order Diptera; family Drosophilidae; genus Drosophila; species Drosophila nasuta. The sequence goes on along the minus strand of NC_083459.1, from coordinate 8,406,287 downwards.
TCTACTTTTTATACATTTTATATTTATACAAAGGTAACTTTTAATATGAAACTGTATGTTTACTGAGTTTGATTAGCAACAAAATGAAGAAACTGTTAAATTTATGTTATAGGCCTAGAAAGGTTGAAAGCGTTTTAAGGTTGAACATAAGATTTGACATTCTTTGTTCATCATTTTTGAAAAGTTTACTGGGAAAATAGTTTTGAAAATTTATTGATAAGAAAATTAAAAATGATGTGTATTAATTATTGTTATATTTTCGCGAATTGAGTTTATATTATTTATATTACCTCAATTGAAGAGGGAGTTTCGGGAATTGTATGATATGTATGTCATACATGTCATACATGTAATACACGTCATACATATCATACATATATATGAATGAATTATTGTTATATTTTCGCGAATTGATTTTATATTATTTATATTGAAGAGCTGGATTTCGCAAATTGCGTTTATATTATTTATATTACCGTTTATATTATATATATTACCTCAATTGCGTTGATAATGATTTACAATTAAAGAGAGTATATTAGAGTTTATATTATTTATATTACCTTAATTGAAGAGGGAATTTCGGGAATTGTATGACATGTATGTACTTGTACATATGTATTAATTATTTTTATATTTTCGCGTATTACGTTTATATTATTTAGATTACCTCAATTGAAGAGGAAATTTCGGGAATTGTATGACATGTATGTCATACATACACATGTACATACACATGTGTATGACATACATGTCATACACGTCATACATGTATGAATTGTATGACATACATGTCCTACATGTCCTACATACATGTACATACAGTTCCTGTCATGTATGACATGTGAATGTCATACATACATGATGTATGTCAGACATGTTTATGTATGTCATACATGTGTATGTATGACATACATCATGTATGTATGACATTCACATGTCATACATGACAGGAACTGTATGTACATGTATGCGTTATTATTAAAAGACGCTGGACAGCTAATTAAATTATATAAATACTCGATAAATAAGCTAATAATAAGGTGTTAAGCAAAGGAATAGATTTACTAGAGCAAACTACGTTTTTGAGATTGTTATAGTTCACACACAGAATACGGATACACATGTATGACATACATGTCATGTGTATGTCATACATACATGTCATACATACACATGTATACATTATTTTTATTACCTCAATTGAAGATGGAATTTCGGGAATTGTATGACATGTATGTTATACATGTCTACACGTCATACATGTCATACATGTCATACATGTCATACATGTCATACAGGTCATACATGTCATACATGTAATATAAATAAAATGAACGCAATTCGCAATTGTATGTTATATACTTATAATGGAATTTTATAAATTTATAATTATTTATTTATTTGATTCCTATAAAATACACGATAGTTCCAATGAATTATGGTGCAACTTATAATATTTTTTTTCTATCTGAAATGAAATATGTACTTAATTTCCAATTCATTTACTGAATACTAAAAGTATTTTGATCTTTATTTTCGCTTCATGAAGAATTATAAATCGATATTATTCACAACTAAAATCCTAGCAATTTCATTTACTTTTCTAAATATATATAAATTGCTAAACATAAATTTGAATATACTGAAATACATGAATTGAAAGAATATGGCAATCATCAAACAAACACTATCAATTGATAGAGACTTGATCGCCTTGCTTGACAGTCTCTGCAGTGGGTCTCTCTGAGTGCAGCCCAGTGAAGTAGGAGAAGTGGGAGAAGATGTCGGAATAATTCTCCATGGTCACATAATTCGCATTTGCCAAGCTGTAAGCAATGTTCGCTTTGCTCACAGCGATAAATTGTGATTTCTTATTTACCTTTATAGTATCTCTCTCTCACACTCTCACACACAGTTTGCCTTCGCTTTGTGTGCGCTGTGAATTAATGGGACCTTATATGATTAATCTGTGTGCAACGAAAACAAATAATAACCATAATGTTTCTATTCTTTGCGTTTGCAGGTAAAATTTAAGTGTGTCGCATCGATTGTAGCAACGAGAATTTGACAGGTGAGAGTTAAAGTTCCTCTTATCACATATGTTTCTCCAAGGCAAATAATTCAATGCATATAAGGAATTATCTTGAGTTTAGATCTTTGGGGAGGTACTTTTCTGTTTTTCTTCTTCTTTTTTTTTTTTGGCAATTTGCATTCGTTGTTGTTGTTGTTGTTTTTTAAACACACTTTGATTATCTTTGGGGCCCGTTCTCAAATACGTTTTGTAGGCCATCCGTCCGTTGTCTTTTTCCCCATTGTGGACGCACATTTCCCTTAGCGCTTAGCGTATCACAACAACAGGAACTCTGTGTGTGCTTCAATGGTATTAAGGTAGGAGAGGGGAAAAGATAGGGGGTAACTGCTGTAAAGGGAGAAAAAAAGAGAGAGAGAGAGAGGGGTTCGCTTGTCATTGTTGCCTGGCATATGTCACCAAGGTGTTACACCATTTTTTTTTTCTTTTTGCACTCAGTACTTATTTATTTATATGCATGGGATGGCGTTAAGTTTAATGCGTGCATCGAAACAACGTCTGAACAATATCTTGTAACTTTTATAGGGCATCTGTTAGTCGCTTTAACTTGACTAATTCCACGTGATTTCGCATTAAAGCACAGCTATTATCATAAGTTGGAATCACCGAAAAAACTTTGTACAAATTAAGTGGACAGCCTGCTCTGCTATGCTCTGCTCTGTTGTTGTTGTTTTAATAAACTCTATGTTTATAGTTTCTAAGACTCCTAATGGGCCACTTCAAGTGGACGAGAATCTTCTCTGTTTTTTTTTGTCTTTACTATATTTCGTTGTTTTGCTTCTACTTGTGGTACCTGCTGCGGAAAAGTACAAAGTTAATTTAAGTATGAAAAGTTGACAGTCGGCAAATGAAAGCAGCTTTACTCTATATACCATATACATATAATTCATAGCAGCAGTCAGCAAATAGAAAGCTAGTTAGAGGCAGCGCAAAGTCTCTTTAAGATTGCCGCACAGTATTTGCTGTAGCGAATACTAACAGTTTTAGTTTAGTTTAAAATAATTAAAACATTTTCCGACTCTAGCTAAGAATCGCATAAATTAAATTAACTTAAATTGTTAAATTCAATTCGTGAGATATTTTGCTAAGAGAGAAGAATTTTTTACGTATTTACATATTGGCAAAAAAAAATTTATTTCCAATTTTGAAAGCAGCTATTATAATTTTGAACAAATAGTAGCTAATTGTATTTAATTTATTTCATATAATCTACACAAATGCAAAAAGTTTAATAAATAGTGTTTAGTTAAATTCATGCGTTTTCTTCAGTTTAAAATCACCTTAGTATATTAAATTTAAATAAATAAATAATGGCTAAATAAATTAGAGTTATTTCTCAACGAGATTAAATAAAATTATTTTCTCCGCTTCAAGGATGAATTTACGTATATCTGGCAAATAAAATTAGTTTTAAAATATACGGCGAATTTTAATGTAAAAATAATAAATATTTAGTATTTCATTTATACTTTCACTTAATGCAAATTTTTTTGAAGTTATTTCTCTATTTAAAAATTTGGTCAGACAATAATAACTGAAGTATTTCTGATTCCTGCGATTTTGTTTTTGCGATCCGAGAAAAATTATAGAAGTTATTTCAAGAATCGGTATATTTTAACCTCTTTTGTATATTTTAAATATATGTAGTTCTCCAATAATATACCGAATATAATCATTGACACATTTTAGTATTTTTGTGGTATATTTTTGGATATATTGAAAGAATAATACCAGACTGTTATGCTCTGATTCAAAATGGGTAGCGAGTATATCACAGTCGAGCAGTCGCGTATTGCGTTTATATTATTTAGATTACCTCAATTGAAGAATTCGGGAATTGTATGATGTATGTCATACATGTGTATGTATGTCATACATAACATGTGAATGTCATACATACATGATGTATGTCATACACGTGAATGTCATACATACATGATGTATGTCATACATGTGTATGTATGACATACATCATGATTCGGGAATTGTATGATGTATGTCATACATGTGTATGTATGTCATACATACGTGATGTATGTCATACATGTGTATGTATGTCATACATGTGTATGTATGACATACTTAAACATGTCTGACATACATGTCATGTGTATGTCATACATAAACATGTATGACATACATACACATGTATGACATACATGTCATACATACACATGTATGACATACATGTCATACATACACATGTATACATTATTTTTATTACCTCAATTGAATGACATACATAAACATGTATGACTTACACATGACATGTATGTCATACATGTTTAAGTATGTCATACATACACATGCATGACATACATACACATGTATGACATACATCACGTATGTATGACATACATACACATGTATGACATACATCATGTATGTATGACATTCACATGTCATGTATGACATACATACACATGTATGACATACATCATACAATTCCCGAATTCTTCAATTGAGGTAATCTAAATAATATAAACGCAAAACGCGACTGCTCGACTGTGATATACTCGCTACCCATTTTGAATCAGAGCATAACAGTTGGGTATTATTCTTTAAATATATCCAAAAATATACCACAAAAATACTAAAATGTGTCAATGATTATATTCGGTATATTATTGGAGAACTACATATATTTAAAATATACAAAAGAGGTTAAAATATACCGATTCTTTAAATAACTTCTATAATTTTTCTCGGATCGCAAAAACAAAATCGCAGGAATCAGAAATACTTTAGTTATTATTGTCTGACCAAATTTTTAAATAGAGAAATAACTTCAAAAAAATTTGCATTAAGTGAAAGTATAAATGAAATACTAAATATTTATTATTTTTACATTAAAATTCGCCGTATATTTTAAAACTAATTTTATTTGCCAGATATACGTAAATTCATCCTTGAAGCGGAGAAAATAATTTTATTTAATCTCGTTGAGAAATAACTCTAATTTATTTAGCCATTATTTATTTATTTAAATTTAATATACTAAGGTGATTTTAAACTGAAGAAAACGCATGAATTTAACTAAACACTATTTATTAAACTTTTTGCATTTGTGTAGATTATATGAAATAAATTAAATACAATTAGCTACTATTTGTTCAAAATTATAATATACATGTGTATGTATGACATACATCATGATTCGGGAATTGTATGATGTATGTCATAAATGTGTATGTATGTCATACATACGTGATGTATGTCATAAATGTGTATGTATGACATACTTAAACATGTCTGACATACATGTCATGTGTATGTCATACATAAACATGTATGACATACATGTCATGTGTATGTCATACATAAACATGTATGACATACATACATGATGTATGTCATACATACACATGTATGACATACATACACATGTATGACATACATACACATGTATGACATACATGTGATGTATGTCATACATGTTTATGTATGACATACACATGACATGTATGTCATACATGTTTATGTATGACATACACATGACATGTATGTCATAATGTCATACATGTGTATGTATGACATACATCATGATTCGGGAATTGTCATACATACGTGATGTATGACATACTTAAACATGTCTGACATACATGTCATGTGTATGTCATACATAAACATGTATGACATACATACACATGTATGACATACATACACATGTATGACATACATACACATGTATGACATACATACACATGTATGACATACATGTCATACATACACATGTATACATTATTTTTATTACCTCAATTGAATGACATACATAAACATGTATGACTTACACATGACATGTATGTCATACATGTTTATGTATGACATACACATGACATGTATGTCAGACATGTTTAAGTATGTCATACATACACATGCATGACATACATACACATGTATGACATACATCACGTATGTATGACATACATACACATGTATGACATACATCATGTATGTATGACATTCACATGTCATGTATGACATACATACACATGTATGACATACATCATACAATTCCCGAATTCTTCAATTGAGGTAATCTAAATAATATAAACGCAAAACGCGACTGCTCGACTGTGATATACTCGCTACCCATTTTGAATCAGAGCATAACAGTTGGGTATTATTCTTTAAATATATCCAAAAATATTTCACAAAAATACTAAAATGTGTCAATGATTATATTCGGAATATTATTGGAGAACTACATATATTTAAAATATACAAAAGAGGTTAAAATATACCGATTCTTTAAATAACTTCTATAATTTTTCTCGGATCGCAAAAACAAAATCGCAGGAATCAGAAATACTTTAGTTATTATTGTCTGACCAAATTTTTAAATAGAGAAATAACTTCAAAAAAATTTGCATTAAGTGAAAGTATAAATGAAATACTAAATATTTATTATTTTTACATTAAAATTCGCCGTATATTTTAAAACTAATTTTATTTGCCAGATATACGTAAATTCATCCTTGAAGCGGAGAAAATAATTTTATTTAATCTCGTTGAGAAATAACTCTAATTTATTTAGCCATTATTTATTTATTTAAATTTAATATACTAAGGTGATTTTAAACTGAAGAAAACGCATGAATTTAACTAAACACTATTTATTAAACTTTTTGCATTTGTGTAGATTATATGAAATAAATTAAATACAATTAGCTACTATTTGTTCAAAATTATAATATACATGTGTATGTATGACATACATCATGATTCGGGAATTGTATGATGTATGTCATAAATGTGTATGTATGTCATACATACGTGATGTATGTCATAAATGTGTATGTATGACATACTTAAACATGTCTGACATACATGTCATGTGTATGTCATACATGTTTATGTATGACATACATGTCATGTGTATACACATGTATGACATACATACATACACATTTATGACATACATCATACAATTCCCGAATCATGATGTATGTCATACATACACATGTATATTATAATTTTGAACAAATAGTAGCTAATTGTATTTAATTTATTTCATATAATCTACACAAATGCAAAAAGTTTAATAAATAGTGTTTAGTATGTATGACATACATTCACATGTATGACATACATCATGTATGTATGACATACATCATGTATGTATGACATACATACACATGTATGACATACATCATACAATTCCCGAATTCTTCAATTGAGGTAATCTAAATAATATAATCGCAATACGCGACTGCTCGACTGTGATATACTCGCTACCCATTTTGAATCAGAGCATAACAGTTGGGTATTATTCTTCAAATATATCCAAAAATATACCACAAAAATACTAAAATGTGTCAATGATTATATTTGGTATATTATTGGAGAACTACATATATTTAAAATATACAAAAGAGGTTAAAATATACCGATTCTCGGATCGCAAAAACAAAATCGCAGGAATCAGAAATTTTTTAGTTATTATTGTCTGACCAAATTTTTAAATAGAGAAATAACTTCAACAAAATTTGCATTAAGTGAAAGTATAAATGAAATACTAAATATTTATTATTTTTACATTAAAATTCGCCGTATATTTTAAAACTAATTTTATTTGCCAGATATACGTAAATTCATCCTTGAAGCGGAGAAAATAATTTTATTTAATCTCGTTGAGAAATAACTCTAATTTATTTAGCCATTATTTATTTATTTAAATTTAATATACTAAGGTGATTTTAAACTGAAGAAAACGCATGAATTTAACTAAACACTATTTATTAAACTTTTTGCATTTGTGTAGATTATATGAAATAAATTAAATACAATTAGCTACTATTTGTTCAAAATTATAATATACATGTGTATGTATGACATACATCATGATTCGGGAATTGTATGATGTATGTCATAAATGTGTATGTATGTCATACATACGTGATGTATGTCATAAATGTGTATGTATGACATACATAAACATGTCTGACATACATGTCATGTGTATGTCATACATAAACATGTATGACATACATGTCATGTGTCATGTATACGCATGTATACATGTCATGTGTATGTCATACATACACATGTATGACAGTCGAGCAGTCGCGTATTGCGTTTATATTATTTAGATTACCTCAATTGAAGAATTCGGGAATTGTATGATGTATGTCATACATGTGTATGTATGTATGTCATACATGACATGTGAATGTCATACATACATGATGTATGTCATACATGTGTATGTATGACATACATCATGATTCGGGAATTGTCATACATACGTGATGTATGTCATACATGTGTATGTATGTCATACATGTCATGTGTATGTCATACATAAACATGTATGACATACATACACATGTATCACATACATACACATGTATGACATACATGTCATACATACACATGTATGACATACATGTCATACATACACATGTATACATTATTTTTATTACCTCAATTGAATGACATACATAAACATGTATGACTTACACATGACATGTGTATGTCATACATGTTTATGTATGTCATACATGTTTATGTATGACATACACATGACATGTATGCCAGACATGTTTAAGTATGTCATACATACACATGTATGACATACATCACGTATGTATGACATACATACACATGTATGACATACATCATGTATGTATGATATTCACATGTCATGTATGACATACATACACATGTATGACGTACATCATACAATTCCCGAATTCTTCAATTGAGGTAATCTAAATAATATAAACGCAAAACGCGACTGCTCGACTGTGATATACTCGCTACCCATTTTGAATCAGAGCATAACAGTTGGGTATTATTCTTTAAATATATCCAAAAATATACCACAAAAATACTAAAATGTGTCAATGATTATATTCGGTATATTATTGGAGAACTACATATATTTAAAATATACAAAAGAGGTTAAAATATACCGATTCTTGAAATAACTTCTATAATTTTTCTCGGATCGCAAAAACAAAATCGCAGGAATCAGAAATACTTTAGTTATTATTGTCTGACCAAATTTTTAAATAGAGAAATAACTTCAAAAAAATTTGTATTAAGTGAAAGTATAAATGAAATACTAAATATTTATTATTTTTACATTAAAATTCGCCGTATATTTTAAAACTAATTTTATTTGCCAGATATACGTAAATTCATCCTTGAAGCGGAGAAAATAATTTTATTTAATCTCGTTGAGAAATAACTCTAATTTATTTAGCCATTATTTATTTATTTAAATTTAATATACTAAGGTGATTTTAAACTGAAGAAAACGCATGAATTTAACTAAACACTATTTATTAAACTTTTTGCATTTGTGTAGATTATATGAAATAAATTAAATACAATTAGCTACTATTTGTTCAAAATTATAATATACATGTGTATGTATGACATACATCATGATTCGGGAATTGTATGATGTATGTCATAAATGTGTATGTATGTCATACATACGTGATGTATGTCATAAATGTGTATGTATGACATACTTAAACATGTCTGACATACATGTCATGTGTATGTCATACATAAACATGTATGACATACATGTCATGTGTATGTCATACATAAACATGTATGAATCAGAGCATAACAGTTGGGTATTATTCTTTAAATATATCCAAAAATATACCACAAAAATACTAAAATGTGTCAATGATTATATTCGGTATATTATTGGAGAACTACATATATTTAAAATATACAAAAGAGGTTAAAATATACCGATTCTTTAAATAACTTCTATAATTTTTCTCGGATCGCAAAAACAAAATCGCAGGAATCAGAAATACTTTAGTTATTATTGTCTGACCAAATTTTTAAATAGAGAAATAACTTCAAAAAAATTTGCATTAAGTGAAAGTATAAATGAAATACTAAATATTTATTATTTTTACATTAAAATTCGCCGTATATTTTAAAACTAATTTTATTTGCCAGATATACGTAAATTCATCCTTGAAGCGGAGAAAATAATTTTATTTAATCTCGTTGAGAAATAACTCTAATTTATTTAGCCATTATTTATTTATTTAAATTTAATATACTAAGGTGATTTTAAACTGAAGAAAACGCATGAATTTAACTAAACACTATTTATTAAACTTTTTGCATTTGTGTAGATTATATGAAATAAATTAAATACAATTAGCTACTATTTGTTCAAAATTATAATATACATGTGTATGTATGGCATACATCATGATTCGGGAATTGTATGATGTATGTCATAAATGTGTATGTATGTCATACATACGTGATGTATGTCATAAATGTGTATGTATGACATACTTAAACATGTCTGACATACATGTCATGTGTATGTCATACATAAACATGTATGACATACATGTCATGTGTATGTCATACATAAACATGTATGACATACATGTCATGTGTATGTCATACATAAACATGTATGACATACATGTCATGTGTATGTCATACATAAACATGTATGACATACATACACATGTATGACATACATACACATGTATGACATACATACACATGTATGACATACATACATGATGTATGTCATACATGTGTATGTATGTCATACATGTGTATGTATGACATACATCATGTATGTATGTCATACATGTTTATGTATGACATACACATGACATGTATGTCATACATGTTTATGTATGACATACACATGACATGTATGTCATACATGTTTATGTATGACATACACATGACATGTATGTCATACATGTTTATGTATGACATACACATGACATGTATGTCAGACATGTTTAAGTATGTCATACATACACATTTATGACATACATCACGTATGTATGACATACATACACATTTATGACATACATCATACAATTCCCGAATCATGATGTATGTCATACATACACATGTATATTATAATTTTGAACAAATAGTAGCTAATTGTATTTAATTTATTTCATATAATCTACACAAATGCAAAAAGTTTAATAAATAGTGTTTAGTTAAATTCATGCGTTTTCTTCAGTTTAAAATCACCTTATATATTAAATTTAAATAAATAAATAATGGCTAAATAAATTAGAGTTATTTCAACGAGATTAAATAAAATTATTTTCTCCGCTTCAAGGATGAATTTACGTATATCTGGCAAATAAAATTAGTTTTAAAATATACGGCGAATTTTAATGTAAAATAATAAATATTTAGTATTACTCATTTACTTTCACTTAATGCAAATTTTGAAGTTATTTCTCTATTTAAAATTGGTCAGACAATACAACAAAGTATTTCTGATTCCTGCGATTTTGTTTTTGCGATCCGAGAAAATTATAGAAGTTATTTCAAGAATCGGTATATTTTAACCTCTTTGTATATTTTAAATATATGTAGTTCTCAATAATATACCGAATATAATCATTGACACATTTTAGTATTTTTGTGGTATATTTTTGGATATATTTAAAGAATAATACCCAACTGTTATGCTCTGATTCAAAATGGGTAGCGAGTATATCACAGTCGAGCAGTCGCGTTTTGCGTTTATATTATTTAGATTACCTCAATTGAAGAATTCGGGAATTGTATGATGTATGTCATACATGTGTATGTATGTCATACATGACATGTGAATGTCATACATACATGATGTATGTCATACATGTGTATGTATGTCATACATACGTGATGTATGTCATACATGTGTATGTATGTCATGCATGTGTATGTATGACATACTTAAACATGTCTGACATACATGTCATGTGTATGTCATACATAAACATGTATGACATACATGTCATGTGTAAGTCATACATGTTTATGTATGTCATTCAATTGAGGTAATAAAAATAATGTATACATGTGTATGTATGACATGTATGTCATACATGTGTATGTATGTCATACATGTGTATGTATGTCATACATGTTTATGTATGACATACACATGACATGTATGTCAGACATGTTTAAGTATGTCATACATACACATGTATGACATACATACACATGTATGACATACATCACGTATGTATGACAATTCCCGAATCATGATGTATGTCATACATACACATGTATGACATTATGACATACATGTCATGTGTATGTCATACATAAACATGTATGACATACATGTCATGTGTATGTCATACATACACATGTATGACATACATCATGTATGTATGACAATTCCCGAATCATGATGTATGTCATACATACACATGTATGACATTATGACATACATGTCATGTGTATGTCATACATAAACATGTATGACATACATGTCATGTGTATGTCATACATAAACATGTATGACATTATGACATACATGTCATGTGTATGTCATACATAAACATGTATGACATACATGTCATGTGTATGTCATACATAAACATGTATGAAATACATACATGATGTATGTCATACATACACATGTATGACATACATACACATGTATGACATACATACACATGTATGACATACATCACGTATGTATGACAATTCCCGAATCATGATGTATGTCATACATACACATGTATGACATTATGACATACATGTCATGTGTATGTCATACATAAACATGTATGACATACATGTCATGTGTATGTCATACATAAACATGTATGACATACATACATGATGTATGTCATACATACACATGTATGACATACATACACATGTATGACATACATACACATGTATGACATACATACACATGTATGACATACATACACATGTATGACATACATACACATGTATGACATACATGTCATACATACATGTATACATTATTTTTATTACCTCAATTGAATGACATACATAAACATGTATGACTTACACATGACATGTATGTCATACATGTTTATGTATGACATACACATGACATGTATGTCAGACATGTTTAAGTATGTCATACATACACATGCATGACATACATACACATGTATGACATACATCACGTATGTATGACATACATACACATGTATGACATACATCATGTATGTATGACATTCACATGTCATGTATGACATACATACACATGTATGACATACATCATACAATTCCCGAATTCTTCAATTGAGGTAATCTAAATAATATAAACGCAAAACGCGACTGCTCGACTGTGATATACTCGCTACCCATTTTGAATCAGAGCATAACAGTTGGGTATTATTCTTTAAATATATCCAAAAATATACCACAAAAATACTAAAATGTGTCAATGATTATATTCGGTATATTATTGGAGAACTACATATATTTAAAATATACAAAAGAGGTTAAAATATACCGATTCTTTAAATAACTTCTATAATTTTTCTCGGATCGCAAAAACAAAATCGCAGGAATCAGAAATACTTTAGTTATTATTGTCTGACCAAATTTTTAAATAGAGAAATAACTTCAAAACAATTTGCATTAAGTGAAAGTATAAATGAAATACTAAATATTTATTATTTTTACATTAAAATTCGCCGTATATTTTAAAACTAATTTTATTTGCCAGATATACGTAAATTCATCCTTGAAGCGGAGAAAATAATTTTATTTAATCTCGTTGAGAAATAACTCTAATTTATTTAGCCATTATTTATTTATTTAAATTTAATATACTAAGGTTGGGGAGAATGGGGGGAAGCATACAGGTCAAAGTGTCTGATTGCATTCAACTTGGTGAATGCCAGCATGATTCCTGTCACTGCTTTCTTCAAGCCGACGCACTACCTCCACGTGGTTCTCCCTGGATTGTCGCTCGACAACCGTTGAGTGGCAAACTAAAGCGCGCGACGAGAGTCCTAACTCTACAAACTAGGTTTTGGCGTAGGACTTGGAATCCACCCATGCAAAACACAATTTCAGTGAAGGAAGCAAGAGAAGCCTCGGAAAGGAACCGATCTAACGTTGACGACCATAGCAAACGTAAAAAGGACAATGATTTGAGAGTATGCACTTGGAACGTACGAACTTTGTACAGACCTGGTGCTGCTCAACAACTAGCAGATACCCTCAACAAATGTAGGGCTGACATCACTGCTATCCAGGAGATGCGATGGATAGGACAAGGCTGCATAAAGAGGAAGAACTGTGACATTTACTACAGCTGCCATCCAGAACGGCATGAATTTGGTTGTGGTTTCGTTGTAGGTGCCAGGCTGCGGCGCCGAGTCTCTCACTTTCGGCCAATAAACGAGAGAATTGCAACGATCCGAATTACTGCCAAATTCTTTAACATCAGCCTGATATGCGCACATGCCCCAACGGAGGAAAAGGACGATGCCACCAAGGACGCTTTCTATGCGGAGCTCGACCGAGCTTATGGCCGCTGTCCTTCCCATGACATTAAAATTCTCCTCGGGGATTTTAATGCCAAGGTAGGACGAGAAGACATCTTTGGTGCCACCGTCGGGCGATTTAGTCTACATGAGACCACCTCGAGCAATGGTCTCAGATTAATAGGCTTTGCAGCTGCGCATAATATGGTAGTTCGTAGTACCGGATTCCGTCATTTGGACATCCATAAGGCATCTTGGCTCTCTCCCGATCGACTGACCAGAAATCAGATCGATCATGTTGTGATCGATGCAAGGCACGCATCTAACATACTCGACGTACGATCCTGTCGGGGTCCCAACATCGACTCCGACCATTATCTTGTTGCAGCTAAGATTCGCACACGGCTATGTGTGGCGAAGATTGCACGTCGAAGTGCGTTAAGAAGGCTGGACATCGGAAAGCTGCAATCACAACAGGCGAAGAATGCATTCTCCACTCACGTCTCGGGGCTATTAAGCCGAGCACCTTCAATACCTCAAGACATAAGCGATATGTGGGCGCTCATATCTCACTCCCTGCGAGCTTCGGCAGAAGAGGTGCTTGGATTCCAGCGTCCTATAACAAGGAATCCATGGTACGATCAGGAGTGTCGTGACGCAACAGCTGCAAAGGACGCCGCCTACAGAAGAACACTGCAGGCTGGGGCGACACGAGCTATTGTGGACGTCTACAGGTTGAGAAGAAGATACGAAAAACGCCTTTTCAGACGCAAGAAGAAAGAGCAGGAAAGGCGAGAGTGTGAGAGCATAGAGAGCAGCAGATGCAGAAATGAAGCACGTAACTTCTACCAGAGGGTCAAGCGTCTGACCCAAGGATTTAAGTCTGGTGCAGTGGCGTGCAGGGACGATGATGGAAACCTTGTCACAGAAGCAGAGGTCGTGGTCGGCTGAGGTTATGGAGGGATCATTTTTCGAGTCTGTTATCTGGCTCAAGCACAGACTCTGAAGATTATGATCCACGAACCCCAATCTATGGCACTGATATTGAAGTGCCAATCCCAAGCCATATCGAAGTCAAGGATGCAATCCAACGGCTTAAGAACAACAAGTCTGCAGGTGCTGACGGCCTGCCGGCTGAACTGTTTAAGGCAGCTGGTGATATGTTGGTAGGGAGCATGCACCAACTAATCAGCAAGATATGGCTCACGGAGAGCATGCCCGAAGATTGGAATCTCAGCATGATCTGTCCCATCCTGAAGAAGGGTGATGCCACGGTGCGCACCAACTACCGCGGAATTAGTCTTCTTCCAGTTGCGTACAAGGTCCTAACGAGCGTATTGTGTGAAAGACTGAAACCCCATGCTGAAGCACTGATTGACCTTATCAGTGTGGGTTCAGGCCTGGCAAGTCCACTGTTGACCAGATTTTCACCTTGCGCCAAATCCTGGAGAAGTCTTACGAAAACCAGATCGACACGTACCATCTCTTCGTCGACTACAAAGCTGCATTTGATAGCCCCCGGCGAGATCGCCTATATGCCGCCATGTCTGAGCTTGGTATACCAGCAAAGCTGACTAGACTTTGCAGAATGACATTGAGCAACACCATCAGCTCTGTCAAGGTAGGATGTGGCCAATCCGAAACCTTTACTACCAAGTGTGGCCTCAGACAAGGTGACTCGCTGTCTTGTATACTCTTCAATATTTTAATGGAGAGTATTATAAGAAAGGCTGGTGTACATCGGACGGGCACGATATTAACCAACAGATGTGTCCAGCTCCTTGGTTACGCTGATGATATTGATATCATTGGCCGCACCAAGCGTGATGTCACAGGAGCCTTCGGGGCTATTGAAAAGGAATCAGCAAAAGTAGGACTAGCAGTTAACATGGAAAAAACAAAGTTTATGGTGTGCTCTAGCAGAGAATCGCGGCGTCTTGATTCTCAGCTGACTGCAGAAAACTATAGCTTTGGGTCCGTCAAGGAGTTTATTTACCTAGGCACTGCTATAACAAGCACAAATGATGTCAGTCTGGAGATTAAGCGGAGAATAACACTTGCCAACAGGTGTTACTTTGGGCTCAGTAGGCAGTTTAATAGTAGAGCTCTCTCTCGACGCACAAAAACCACACTCTACAAGACGCTCATTCTTCCAGTACTCTTATATGGTGCGGAGTGCTGGACTGTGACGCAGTCAGATGCAGCTGCTCTTGGAGTGTTCGAGAGGAAAATTCTTCGCAAAATCTTTGGTCCAATCTGCGTGGACGATGTTTATCGCATCCGATACAACCACGAGCTGTATGAGCTATACGGCGATGTTGACGTGGCCAGTCGAGTGAAATCTCAAAGACTTCGCTGGCTGGGCCACGTTGCCCGTATGGATGAAGATGCTCCGGCTCGTAAGGTGTTTGATGCGATGATTGTTGGGACACGAAGGAGAGGACGACCCCGAACGCGTTGGCAGGACCAGGTGATGGATACCCTGTCCACACTTGGTGTTACCAACTGGCGAAGGCGCGCTCAGGACAGAGCCGCGTGGAGGCACATCGCGCTTCAGGCTGAGACCCGATAAAAGGGTTGTAATGGCCACATAATAATAATAATAATACTAAGGTGATTTTAAACTGAAGAAAACGCATGAATTTAACTAAACACTATTTATTAAACTTTTTGCATTTGTGTAGATTATATGAAATAAATTAAATACAATTAGCTACTATTTGTTCAAAATTATAATATACATGTGTATGTATGGCATACATCATGATTCGGGAATTGTATGATGTATGTCATAAATGTGTATGTATGTCATACATACGTGATGTATGTCATAAATGTGTATGTATGACATACTTAAACATGTCTGACATACATGTCATGTGTATGTCATACATAAACATGTATGACATACATGTCATGTGTATGTCATACATAAACATGTATGACATACATACATGATGTATGTCATACATACACATGTATGACATACATGCACATGTATGACATACATACATACATCATGTATGTATGTCATACATGTTTATGTATGACATACACATGACATGTATGTCATACATGTTTATGTATGACATACATACATGTATGTATGTCATACATGTGTATGTATGACATACATCATGATTCGTATGTCATACATACATGTCATACATGTGTATGTATGTCATACATGTGTATGTATGACATACACATGACATGTATGTCATGTCATATGTATGTCATACATGTGTATGTATGACATACATCATGTATGACATCGGGAATGTATGACATACATACGTGTGTATGTCATACATGTGTATGTATGTCATACATGTGTATGTATGACATACATCATGTATGTATGTCATACATGTTTATGTATGACATACACATGACATGTATGTCATACATGTTTACATGACATACACATGACATGTATGTCAGACATGTTTAAGTATGTCATACATACACATTTATGACATACATCACGTATGTATGACATACATACACATTTATGACATACATCATACAATTCCCGAATCATGATGTATGCCATACATACACATGTATATTATAATTTTGAACAAATAGTAGCTAATTGTATTTAATTTATTTCATATAATCTACACAAATGCAAAAGTTTAATAAATAGTGTTTAGTTAAATTCATGCGTTTTCTTCAGTTTAAAAAATCACCTTAGTATATTAAATTTAAATAAATAAATAATGGCTAAATAAATTAGAGTATATTTTAAAACGAATTAAATAAAAATATACGTTTCTCCTTGAAGCGGAGAAAATAATTTACGTATATCTGGCAAATAAAATTTAGTTTTTAAAAATATACGGCGAATTTAATGTAAAAATAATAAATATTTAGTATTTCATTATACTTTTGCATTTGTGTAAATTTTATGAAGTAATTTAAATACAATTTAAAACTATTTGGTCAGAATTATAATAACATGTGTATTTCTGATTCCTCATGATTCGATTTTGTATGATGTATGTCGAAATGAGTATGTATTATAGAAGTTATTTAAAGAATCGGTATATTTTAACCTCTTTTAATATTTTAAATATATGTAGTTCTCCAATAATATACCGAATATAATCATTGACATACATTTTATATTTATGTGGTATATTTTGGATATGATTTAAAGAATAATACCCATACACATGCTATGATTCATACATGCATGTATGCGATGACATATCATGTACATGTCATACATGTTTATGCATGACATACACATGACATGTATGTCATAATGTCATACATGTGTATGTATGACATCAATTGAAGAATTGTCATACATGTGTGTATGTCATACATGTGTATGTATGTCATACATGACATGTGTATGTCATACATAAATGATGTATGTCATACATGTGTATGTATGTCATACATAAACATGATGTATGTCATACATGTGTATGTATGTCATGTCATGTGTATGTATGACATACTTAAACATGTCTGACATACATGTCATGTGTATGTCATACATACAACATGTATGACATACATGTCATGTGTAAGTCATACATGTTTATGTATGTCATTCAATTGAGGTAATAAAAATAATGTATACATGTGTATGTATGACATGTATGTCATACATGTGTATGTATGTCATACATGTGTATGTATGTCATACATGTTTATGTATGACATACACATGACATGTATGTCAGACATGTTTAAGTATGTCATACATACACATGTATGACATACATACACATGTATGACATACATCACGTATGTATGACAATTCCCGAATCATGATGTATGTCATACATAAACATGTATGACATTATGACATACATGTCATGTGTATGTCATACATAAACATGTATGACATACATGTCATGTGTATGTCATACATAAACATGTATGACATACATACATGTTTATGTATGACATACACATGACATGTATGTCATAATGTCATACATGTGTATGTATGACATACATCATGATTCGGGAATTGTCATACATACGTGTGTATGTCATACATGTGTATGTATGTCATACATGTGTATGTATGACATACATCATGTATGTATGTCATACATGTTTATGTATGACATACATGTCATGACATGTATGTCATACATGTTTATGTATGACATACACATGACATGTATGTCAGACATGTTTAAGTATGTCATACATACACATTTATGACATACATCACGTATGTATGACATACATACACATTTATGACATACATCATACAATTCCCGAATCATGATGTATGCCATACATACACATGTATATTATAATTTTGAACAAATAGTAGCTAATTGTATTTAATTTATTTCATATAATCTACACAAATGCAAAAAGTTTAATAAATAGTGTTTAGTTAAATTCATGCGTTTTCTTCAGTTTAAAATCACCTTAGTATATTAAATTTAAATAAATAAATAATGGCTAAATAAATTAGAGTTATTTCTCAACGAGATTAAATAAAATTATTTTCTCCGCTTCAAGGATGAATTTACGTATATCTGGCAAATAAAATTAGTTTTAAAATATACGGCGAATTTTAATGTAAAATAATAAATATTTAGTATTTCATTTATACTTTCACTTAATGCAAATTTTTTTGAAGTTATTTCTCTATTTAAAAATTTGGTCAGACAATAATAACTAAAGTATTTCTGATTCCTGCGATTTTGTTTTTATATGCGATCCGAGAAAACATTATAGAAGTTATTTAAAGAATCGGTATATTTTAACCTCTTTTGTATATTTTAAATATATGTAGTTCTCCAATAATATACCGAATATAATCATTGACACATTTTAGTATTTTTGTGGTATATTTTTGGATATATTTAAAGAATAATACCCAACTGTTATGCTCTGATTCAAAATGGGTATGCAGTATATCACAGTCGAGCAGTCGCGTTTTGCGTTTATATTATTTAGATTACCTCAATTGAAGAATTCGGGGTGTATGATGTATGTCATACATGTGTATGTATGTCATACATGACATGTGAATGTCATACATACATGATGTATGTCATACATGTGTATGTATGTCATACATACGTGATGTATGTCATACATGTGTATGTATGTCATGCATGTGTATGTATGACATACTTAAACATGTCTGACATACATGTCATGTGTATGTCATACATAAACTTGTATGACATACATGTCATGTGTAAGTCATACATGTTTATGTATGTCATTCAATTGAGGTAATAAAAATAATGTATACATGTGTATGTATGACATGTATGTCATACATGTGTATGTATGTCATACATGTGTATGTATGTCATACATGTTTATGTATGACATACACATGACATGTATGTCAGACATGTTTAAGTATGTCATACATACACATGTATGACATACATACACATGTATGACATACATCACGTATGTATGACAATTCCCGAATCATGATGTATGTCATACATACACATGTATGACATTATGACATACATGTCATGTGTATGTCATACATAAACATGTATGACATACATGTCATGTGTATGTCATACATAAACATGTATGACATACATACATGATGTATGTCATACATACACATGTATGACATACATACACATGTATGACATACATCATGTATGTATGTCATACATGTGTATGTATGTCATACATGTGTATGTATGTCATACATGTGTATGTATGTCATACATGTGTATGTATGTCATACATGTGTATGTATGTCATACATGTGTATGTATGACATACATCATGTATGTATGTCATACATGTTTATGTATGACATACACATGACATGTATGTCATACATATTTATGTATGACATACACATGACATGTATGTCATAATGTCATACATGTGTATGTATGACATACATCATACACATGTATGACATACATACACATGTATGTCATACATGTTTATGTATGACATACACATGACATGTATGTCATACATGTTTATGTATGACATACACATGACATGTATGTCATAATGTCATACATGTGTATGTATGACATACATCATGATTCGGGAATTGTCATACATACGTGATGTATGTCATACATGTGTATGTATGTCACACATGTTTATGTATGACATACACATGACATGTATGTCAGACATGTTTAAGTATGTCATACATACACATGTATGACATACATACATGTATGACATACATCACGTATGTATGACAATTCCACGAATCATGATGTATGTCATACATACACATGTATGAAAATTATTATGACATACATGTCATGTGTATGTCATACATAAACATGTATGACATACATGTCATGTGTATGTCATACATAAACATGTATGACATACATACATGATGTATGTCATACATACACATGTATGACATACATACACATGTATGACATACATACACATGTATGACATACATATGTATGTATGTCATGCATGTGTATGTATACACATGTATGATACATACATGATGTAAACATGTCTGACATACATGTCATGTGTATGTCATACATAAACATGTATGTATGACATACATGTCATGTGTAAGTCATACATGTTTATGTATGTCATTCAATTGAGGTAATAAAAATAATGTATACATGTGTATGTATGACATGTATGTCATACATGTGTATGTATGTCATACATGTGTATGTATGTCATACATGTTTATGTATGACATACACATGACATGTATGTCAGACATGTTTAAGTATGTCATACATACACATGTATGACATACATACACATGTATGACATACACACGTATGTATGACAATTCCCGAATCATGATGTATGTCATACATACACATGTATGACATTATGACATACATGTCATGTGTATGTCATACATAAACATGTATGACATACATGTCATGTGTATGTCATACATAAACATGTATGACATACATACATGATGTATGTCATACATACACATGTATGACATGACATACACATGTATGACATACATACACATGTATGACATACATACACATGTATGACATACATACACATGTATGACATACATACACATGTATGACATACATCATGTATGTATGACATACATACACATGTATGACATACATACACATGTATGACATACATGTCATACATACACATGTATACATTATTTTTATTACCTCAATTGAATGACATACATAAACATGTATGATTTACACATGACATGTATGTCATACATGTTTATGTATGACATACACATGACATGTATGTCAGACATGTTTAAGTATGTCATACATACACATGCATGACATACATACACATGTATGACATACATCACGTATGTATGACATACATACACATGTATGACATACATCATGTATGTATGACATTCACATGTCATGTATGACATACATACACATGTATGACATACATCATACAATTCCCGAATTCTTCAATTGAGGTAATCTAAATAATATAAACGCAAAACGCGACTGCTCGACTGTGATATACTCGCTACCCATTTTGAATCAGAGCATAACAGTTGGGTATTATTCTTTAAATATATCCAAAAATATACCACAAAAATACTAAAATGTGTCAATGATTATATTCGGTATATTATTGGAGAACTACATATATTTAAAATATACAAAAGAGGTTAAAATATACCGATTCTTTAAATAACTTCTATAATTTTTCTCGGATCGCAAAACAAAATCGCAGGAATCAGAAATACTTTAGTTATTATTGTCTGACCAAATTTTTAAATAGAGAAATAACTTCAAAAAAATTTGCATTAAGTGAAAGTATAAATGAAATACTAAATATTTATTATTTTTACATTAAAATTCGCCGTATATTTTAAAACTAATTTTATTTGCCAGATATACGTAAATTCATCCTTGAAGCGGAGAAAATAATTTTATTTAATCTCGTTGAGAAATAACTCTAATTTATTTAGCCATTATTTATTTATTTAAATTTAATATACTAAGGTGATTTTAAACTGAAGAAAACGCATGAATTTAACTAAACACTATTTATTAAACTTTTTGCATTTGTGTAGATTATATGAAATAAATTAAATACAATTAGCTACTATTTGTTCAAAATTATAATAGCTGCTTTCAAAATTGGAAATAAATTTTTTTTTGCCAATATGTAAATATGTATATTTTTGGATATATTTAAAGAATAATACCCAACTGTTATGCTCTGATTCAAAATGAGTAGCGAGTATATCACAGTCGAGCAGTCGCGTTTTGCGTTTATATTATTTAGATTACCTCAATTGAAGAATTCGGGAATTGTATGATGTATGTCATACATGTGTATGTATGTCATACATGACATGTGAATGTCATACATACATGATGTATGTCATACATTTGTATGTATGTCATACATACGTGATGTATGTCATACATACGTGATGTATGTCATACATGTGTATGTATGTCATGCATGTGTATGTATGACATACTTAAACATGTCTGACATACATGTCATGTGTATGTCATACATGTTTATGTTTATGTCATACATGTTTATGTTTATTTCATATAATCTACACAAATGCAAAAAGTTTAATAAATAGTGTTTAGTTAAATTCATGCGTTTTCTTCAGTTTAAAATCACCTTAGTATATTAAATTTAAATAAATAAATAATGGCTAAATAAATTAGAGTTATTTCTCAACGAGATTAAATAAAATTATTTTCTCCGCTTCAAGGATGAATTTACGTATATCTGGCAAATAAAATTAGTTTTAAAATATACGGCGAATTTTAATGTAAAAATAATAAATATTTAGTATTTCATTTATACTTTCACTTAATGCAAATTTTTTTGAAGTTATTTCTCTATTTAAAAATTTGGTCAGACAATAATAACTAAAGTATTTCTGATTCCTGCGATTTTGTTTTTGCGATCCGAGAAAAATTATAGAAGTTATTTAAAGAATCGGTATATTTTAACCTCTTTTGTATATTTTAAATATATGTAGTTCTCCAATAATATACCGAATATAATCATTGACACATTTTAGTATTTTTGTGGTATATTTTTGGATATATTTAAAGAATAATACCCAACTGTTATGCTCTGATTCAAAATGGGTAGCGAGTATATCACAGTCGAGCAGTCGCGTATTGCGTTTATATTATTTAGATTACCTCAATTGAAGAATTCGGGAATTGTATGATGTATGTCATACATGTGTATGTATGTCATACATGACATGTGAATGTCATACATACATGATGTATGTCATACACGTGAATGTCATACATACATGATGTATGTCATACATTTATGACATACATCATACAATTCCCGAATCATGATGTATGTCATACATACACATGTATATTATAATTTTGAACAAATAGTAGCTAATTGTATTTAATTTATTTCATATAATCTACACAAATGCAAAAAGTTTAATAAATAGTGTTTAGTTAAATTCATGCGTTTTCTTCAGTTTAAAATCACCTTAGTATATTAGATTTAAATAAATAAATAATGGCTACATAAATTAGAGTTATTTCTCAACGAGATTAAATAAAATTATTTTCTCCGCTTCAAGGATGAATTTACGTATATCTGGCAAATAAAATTAGTTTTAAAATATACGGCGAATTTTAATGTAAAAATAATAAATATTTAGTATTTCATTTATACTTTCACTTAATGCAAATTTTTTTGAAGTTATTTCTCTATTTAAAAATTTGGTCAGACAATAATAACTAAAGTATTTCTGATTCCTGCGATTTTGTTTTTGCGATCCGAGAAAAATTATAGAAGTTATTTAAAGAATCGGTATATTTTAACCTCTTTTGTATATTTTAAATATATGTAGTTCTCCAATAATATACCGAATATAATCATTGACACATTTTAGTAT
Organism: Drosophila nasuta; assembly: GCF_023558535.2. Lineage (NCBI taxonomy): Eukaryota > Metazoa > Arthropoda > Insecta > Diptera > Drosophilidae > Drosophila > Drosophila nasuta. The sequence goes on along the minus strand of NC_083459.1, from coordinate 8,381,098 downwards.
TTTTGTGGTATATTTTTGGATATATTTAAAGAATAATACCCAACTGTTATGCTCTGATTCAAAATGGGTAGCGAGTATATCACAGTCGAGCACACTCAGTTGTAGCTTTCTCACTTGTCAAATATGCATTTTATTTGAACTACGCAAAACAGTTCTTTACTATTCTAAACTATTTTTTCAACTGTAAGCAAGAGTTTTGTTTAGTTATTGTTTCAAAGAAAGGCAGCAGAAGTCGTAACTACTTATATTGCAGTATTTGGCATAAGCAACTCCTAATCCGCTGCTTTAGACAAAGTGTAAGTCGTCTGTCAAAGTTTTGATTTGCATATATATTTGTTGTTATTGTTGTTGTTCTACACTTTTTGTTTTGCTACTCTAGGTTTTTGCATAGCATTTAATGATGTTAGGCGACTGTGGCGGAGGCTTCAAAAAAAAGCAAAACACTTTTAGCCCTTTTTCCTGTAAAGCGAACGCGTCAATAGCAATGTCAATGGCAATGGCAGCAGCGCAGCGCGTATTTGGCATTCACGCCCGCGTTTGACAGTAAATTTATGTAAATAACAAAATCACAAAATCCTTAAATTATCATTAGCTAAGCCTTTCGAGATTTGCCCTGTGTGCTGTTTTTTCCGAAGGTCCTTGTTTATTTTGGCGCCCAAATGCGACACCACAACGACTCCTGCTGCCAGTTTTCAGCTTCACTTACTCCATTTGCCTCTCACTCTGTTCTCCCTCTCTCTATCTCTCTCTCTCTCTCTCTCTCTGTACTCGACACTGTCACCTTTTAATGGCTTATGTTCGTTTTAGCCTCCAAAGCAGCTTTCACCTCTTCAACCTCCCTCAAAACAAAAAAAAATCGAATAAAGTAAGCAACACTTTTTACACTTTATTATTATTGCTACTCCATTAATTGCTAAATGCCAGCAGCAAATTTGCAACTGCTTGCAATGGCTTCTTTTAGTCGTCGTATTATTTCTGTACAATTTACAAATTTGCCACTGGCAACAAACTGCACACTTTCCAATATGCAACGACAAAGCTTTATTCAATGCTTACATATGCTATGAGTTTGCATTGTTTCTCTGCTGATTTCAAAGTAAAAGTATTTGCAAATTCCATTTGCAATTTAAGTTTAAATGTTTAAAATATTACTCAAACGATTTATTGAGCAGTAAATTGTTTAAACAGATGCCGAAGTCTTGGTAGTTACTTAAGTGTTTACTTTAATTGATTAGTTCATTGAAGAGTTATTGTGTTTCAATTTTCAGATAATTACTTTTCTTCTTAAATATATATTCCGATTATATTCTTGAATATTTTTTAAAAGCTTTCACGAAATTATTTGTTCTTATTTATTTTGCATTTTAAATTTCCAATTTATTTATTAGTTTCTTTTCATTTTTTTTGTTTATACTTTGGTTATTTGCTTTGAAAATCTTTCATATAGTTTCATTTCTTTATTTATAAAATTAAATGAAATAGTGTCGACATAAGATCAAGGAACAAATTTATAAGATGTTTTAATACAAACACGATATAGCATTTGGAAGTAACAATTGATTTTTGTGATAGCAAATCAATAGAATCGAAAATCGAAAAAAAACAATTGTCACCAAAATGCAAAACATTTGAAGTCAAGTTTAGCTTTCAATTTTTGTTTGGTTTAGAGTTTTCCTCTATAAGCTGTGCTTTTAGAGTGTTGATTGGAGGGGTTGTTAAATCGTCCAATGCCATTTGCAACATCTTTTGGGCTATAACTCACAATTCAGTTGAACCAATTGCAACAAAAACGAACGCAAAACTGTTGCCAACTTAAGTGCCCCATCCGGTTGGCATTTGCCATCCTCCGTTGTACCCTGCGAAAAATATTTGTTGACGCTGGGTATGCCAGTGCCAACAGGCTGTTGAGTGTACTACGCGCAATTACAGGGTATCTGCTGGGTGATCAACGGTTGTTAGCGTGTTTATTACAAGCTCTTGCATGTTTTGTTTTGTTTTGTGGCAGTGGCCTATGCTTTGTGCTTTGAGCTCGTTCGTCTCTTGTTTATCTGCTTATCATTTCGTCAGCCATTTCTGTGCGTGTATGTGCGTGCGTGTGTGTGTGTACGTGTGTGCATTTCCGTTTCCGTTAGTGATAGTTTCCGTTGCGTTGCCGGATTGCTGATGGCTTGATTGCGACTTTATGGCACGCAACGTTCTTGATGGGGCCAAGGGGCAATACATAGAAGAAGGGGGGCTGAGAGGAGGAAGGGGAAGGGGGAAGGGAAGAGGAGTGCCTGCTGTTGTAAGATGCTTTCGCTGGTCATCTATGGCGCACAAATGATGTGCCAATAAAGTTGGGCGCCTCTCAATTGTTCCCAATAAAATTCATCTTTGCTTTTATGGCCAACTCTGTTTGGCATAAGGGCTTTGTCACGCCCCTCATTCATTACACACACTCACACGCACACACACACATAAATACATAAACAAAAGCAGCATCGAGAGCATCGACAGCTGGCGCTTGCCTTAAGCCCTTGTCAAATGTCATGAGGGTTTAGCTTTTGGCAGCGCTTCAATTGTCATTAAACTTGTCGCTCGGCGCTCTTTAATTTCTCTCATTCTATCCTTGATGCAACGCTGCGTATGCTTAACGTAACTGTAGTTGACTTAATTTGCAGCGTGGCTCATCAACAGCTAAATAGTTGTTGCAATCATTTTGGAGGCACAACTACTTTTGGCGCCCAAAAAACTAACAAATGCATGTCACGTAGCCCCGATCTGCCTGAGGCACAATGAGATACAGATACAGATACAGATACAGACGCAGATACAGATAGAGATGGAGATGAAGATACAGTTGCAGATGGAAGAATGAGATTGCAAAGGCGTCAGCGTAATGGAGCTTAGAGAAAAAGTTAAGCGCGTGGTTTGAAGCGCATTAAATTGAATAGTCGAGAGGCGAGACAAGGCAACAACAGAACAGGACCGAAGACAACGAAGACAACAACAACGCGACAAGCAGAGCTAAGCACTAAAATGTTGTTCCATTTATTCGTATTTCGCACTCGGAGTCTCGCGTATTGTTGTCTTTTGCTCCAGTTGCTGTGCTGTGTTGTCTGCTGTGTTGTGGCTTGGTACTCAAGCAAAACGGATTCGCAACAAATGACGACAACGCTGGCAAAGACTTTATTTCTCTCTTTCTCTCTCTCTCTGTCTCTCTCTCTCTCTCTCTCTATCTCTATATCTGACTGTGTGTCCAGTGCGCAACAGGAACTGTCGCCGCAGTAATGCACCACACACACACACACACACACACACACACATATTTCATTCGCATCATCATCATCCTCATCATCATCAGCATTCTCACTCTCCTTCCTCATCGTCATCATCAGCTGCTGCACTGCAATGCTGAAAACTAAATTGTTGTTATTGTTGTTCTTCGTTGGCAACCGCCTCTGTTTGTCTTTTTACCAAATTAATTGACCAAGTTTGCGCTTTTAAAGTCCGCACAAATACTCCTCGGCAAGCTACTCAAATTATGTTCGCAACACGTTGTTTACAAGCACCTAAATGTGCAAAGAAACACAGAAATAAATACACATACATACATAGAGTGTTGTCAAATTTGTCCTTTAAAATGCTTTAATAATTAGTTTGGTTTGTTGCACAGTGCGTATACTTGATTATTATTATTATAGAATTGCTGCAAAAAGAAGTGTATAGTCTTATCAATGTGAATAAAATATATTCAAATTGTTATACTAAGCGTATACTTAATAATAATTGCTGTGAAGAAATAATCACATTCTTAAAAAAACAAAAACGAATAAAGATATTTGATTACTATTAACATAATTTTACGTATTATTTATTTTTTATTTACTATATTTTTTGATATTTACGGTATATACATATACTTAAATTTTTATTTTTTTAATACTATCTGTAGATATATTTTTTAAATTGTGACGGTGCGTATACCTTATATGTATATATATTAATTTCCGTAAGTAAATTTTTTCATTTTAACAAATGCTAAAAATATATGTAGGTATTCATTTCACGTTATTTCTATATATTTATTGATGTATTTATTTTATCGTTATACGGTACGTATACCTATTGTATATTATTTGTTTCTGAAAAGTGTTCATTTGCTTACAACTGCAAAAAATCGGAGTATGTAATTTAAAGTATTATTTTTATCATTTGTTTTTTATTTCTAAGTATCTATAGATGTGTGTACTTTATTGTTGCACGGTGCGTATACTTAATGTATACACATATGTACATATGTATATTAGTTGCTGTAAGGCAAAGTTAACATTTTAGCATATGCAAAGCATTAAATAAATGCATTTCAAATTATTTTTATATATATTTGCAATGTTACATAGAGCGTATACGTAATGTATATTATTTTCTGCCAAGAAATATTCTTATTAAAAAATCTAAGTATACAATTAAATTTGTATGTTATTTATGAAACATAAATTCTTTAAATAAATGTATTAATTAATTTAAAAATGTGTGACCGATTTTTTATGCACTTAAGTCACATAATTATTAATTATTTTTAATTATTATTATTATTAATTATTTTTTTTATTTTTTAATTAAATGAATTTTCTAACTTAATTGAAAGTTAATTTGATTAAAAAACATTTTTTGTTTGTTATCCCAACGCATTTCTATCAAAGTTTTGCATTGCTTACAGCACAATGGTATTACAATAAGTCATTTGCTTGAACATTTTTATATGCAGTGTCCGAGCAATTATGCTACGACTTTTCACTTTTTTTTTTGAAGTGGCTTTTATTCAGCTGCGCTTTTCATTCTCTACTATATTTGTGCCTTTCTTTTGCCTTTTCACTATTCCATTCATTTTTATTGATGTTGTTGTCGTTGACTGTTGTTGACTGCGCTTTTGTTGCAAAATTTTTGTGTTCTTGTTGCTGTGACGCAATTAAAAAACTACAACAAAAAATTTGTTCAAGCCTTTTGTCTTGTGTAAAAATGCTGATGCCGCTGTTCGTCTTGTTGTAGTTCTTGTTGTTGCTGTTGTTGTTGTTGGCGGTCTGCCATTTGGCACCATTCATTTTACAGTCTTCAGCTTACGGTTTATAGTTCACAGCTCACAGTTTTCAGATTGCAGTTTTCAGTTGTCGACTTTCAGCTTTCGGCTTTAGAGGTGCTAATGACTGGCGGTTTAAAGCCAGGAAGCCAAGTCAAGTCAAGCCAAGGAACTGTTGTTGTATTTTGTTTTTATTTTATGGAGCAGATTTTCATTTTGGTTTTCAGTAGCACAAGTTCCAAGCGATTTAAGCACGCATTAAGAGAGAGGAATTCTTAAATACATGTGTATGCGTGTCACATGTTAATAAACGCACAAACACACACACACACACACACACACACAGCGACAGACACACACATACACTTGTAATGTGCCGGCAAGTGGTGGAAACAATGAAGCACTTTTAGCCTAACTAAGTGCTCGACGGCCCCAATGTGGCGGCTATAGAATTTGCTAATATACCCTGTACACAAAGTGGGTCGCTTGATTGTTACCCACTCACATTTTAATGAGTGTTGAAATTGGCTTCAACAATAAATTATAAAAAGAGTTGCCTGGCTTTGTTGTAGTTCTTAAATAATTTAGGAAAATTCAAATAGCAAATAAATAAGATAGTACATTCATTAGAAAAGTGTGCCACACTATTTACGGTGAATAAAAGCAAAAGCTGAAAACAATTTTACAAATATGTAAAGGTTGTTCGTGATTATCACTTACTTTGTTACCTTTCATTGGATTATTACTTACTTAATTAGAGCTAAGATTAAAAAAAAAGACAGAATTATAACTTTAAAACCAAATTCCAAATCTAATCAAAGTGCTAATCAAGATTTATTTTTATTCAAAATAAATAAATGTTGTACACTTAAAATAGGGTTGTATGCAACATTTTTGCCAGATAATTACGCATATTACACAAACAAAGACAAATATACAAGTATGTAGATATATAAATATAGAAATATTAAGTAATTTAAGTACAGCAGCGGAATTACAAATTGCACTACTTTCAAAAATTCTTCCGCTAAAAATATTTCCCATTTTATTTATTTTTTTTAAAGGTTTGATACAATTAAAATTAAAACTAACGTATTTCTAAAATACTGCCTGCATAAAAGGTCATCGACATTTTGCTCATTTTGTCTATTATTATATTAAAGAATAACTAAATTATATACAACAAATACATTTTTGAAATATTCCCAATAAAACTTATTTATTGCATTGCAGTAAAACTAAAAATGGCTGTTATGTTAGGTTATAATTTCTTCAATTTCTTTAAATACTTTGTCAACTTTTAAATTGTTTGATGTATTTTTGAAATAATTATAGGATATAGTATTATTATATTAGTTATATAATAATTTTCTTCTATTTCTTTACAATACTTTGTAATTTTTCAATTGTTCAATTTGTCCTACTTACTTGTTACTTATTTACATTGCTGTACTTAGTTTGCAAACCTTATTTCTAGGATATATTTTGGGTTGCATTCTCGCTGCACACAAAATTTTCTACTAGCCGTCTTGTTTGTGATTATGTTTTGGTCCATGACTATGTTTGTGTGGGTGTGTGTTTGTCTCTGTGTGTGTGTGTGTGCGTGTGTGTAGGTGCGTAGGAGATAATTATGTTGAAGGACGAATTGTTGTCGTTGTCATTGCTGCTGATGCTGATGTTGTTATTGCTTTCAGGGCAGTGATGAAATCGTGATGTGACATCTAGAGGTTATCGTGATTTGTGTCGTGCTAAAAGAATGTTAAATTATTGCTCGACTGAGATAATTGGGAAGACAATTAAGCATTTAAAAGACGACTTAATTCGTGGACTCAATGTTGCAGAATAAGTTAGAAAGAAAGTCTTGAAAAAAACTGCTTGAATTTGACTAGAACAAAGTGATAATAGTTTAATTTCATTTAAATTTCGTTGGCTTGCAATGTGAGCTCTATAAATGATATAGAAAATAAATGTAATTTAAAAATACAAACATTATTGTAGTTTGGAAAGTGCACTTTATGTTTAATTTATGACTTAGTTGAAAGAGGATTACAAACTATGAATTGAGTGACCGACAAAAACTGAAATGTCTCTCACTCTCACTCTCACTCTCTGTCTCTCTCTCCTCCTGCTCTATGAATTCATTTGATGTGTGTTTTGCTTTCGGCTTGAAGTTTTTGCATAAAAAGTGTGAAAAAGGTAAAAATCCATTTGCAAGGCTCTTTCGCTTCCTCTCTCTGTTTCTGTTTTATGGCTAAAAATTGAAGAAGAACTCCAATGGGTGCCATAAATAAGTGAGTGTGTAACTAACAATGTAGCTAATGTCTTGCCGAGCATGTAAATAACTTGCTTACATTGTTAACACTTGGCGAATGGTAATAGGCCAACACTTCTAGAGATAGAAATTGGTTACTCAACTCAACTCACATGGCTGGGAATGAAGTAATTTCGTTGTCTAATGAGAACTCACAACTGGCAGATAACTTCTTGTGCTTTTATAGCCCTTTTTCCTTAGTTACTTCTAGCTACATGAGATATTATCGATTGTTTAAAGTTCGCTATTTTGCAGCACAACAATATTTACGTGTTTTTTGCATGAGTTGTGCCAAACTAACAGAATATCTAATGAGCGCAGCTTCGAGTGAGAGTGAAACAGATTTGCAATTGCCCTGCAGTGCATTAAATATACCTGCTGAAATTATGTTTGAATTACAAAAAAAAAAACAATCTGGCTTCCGTTTTTTTCTGGTTGTTGTTGCGGTCGAATGAACAGAGTTTTGTTTTTAAATATGCAAAAGGATTTTGCATTTATTTAAAGCTGGTTTTGTCAAAAAGTTTTGTGGCAGCAATTAGATAAAAGGCAAAAACAAAAAATATGCACGAAATTGATTGAAGCTCTTCAATGCAATTTAAATTGATTTAAATTGGCAATGAATCATGCTTAAGTTGAACTGAAACTTGCGTTCGAATTTGCACTTAAATGCGGCTGCTTTTAAGAGGTCATTGGGGAATTAATATACAATTTTAATGCACGCTTAATGCCGATGATGAATATCAAATGGCAAATTAGCATTAAAGTGTCTGCCAACGTTAATGTTTTGTAATGCTCTGAAAATTAATAAGCATTCATTTACAATTAATTACATTCTTGTTAAGAGCTGTGTTTTTGGTATATTGTTTTTTTTTGCACAATTATTAATAAATAGTCGTTGTTTGCTTTTGAGCTGGCAATTTGTCTGCGAGTTGTTGCAGTTGCTGCTGCTGCTGCTTGACAAGTGACAACTGTCAGCTGTTTGATTTGTTATGCAGCAGAAAGAGAGAAACACCAGAAATTGGCAAACAACGACGAAGAGTGCAAACGTTTTGGCATTAATCAAGGCCAAACAACAAAGTGTCAAAAAGTCAAGTTACTGTATGGACGCCCCGTTGTCCTTGTAGCCTGCAAAAGCTTTACAAATGAGCTTAAGCGCACACACAAATACCGCACACACACCACACACACACGCATACACCTGTGTATACACACACACCTACTCTGTTGTGCCTGCAATACAAATGATTGATTATGGGAGGTATTGGCTGATGTGCTCCGACCTCTCGTCTCCTTCCCACTTCGCCCTCTCTCTCTCTCTTTCTTTCTGTCTTTTAACTGGCATTCACCTTTTTATTTTCAGCATTGAGCGCTGAAATTTTAATGAGGTTTTGATGTGAAATACACGTTAAGCTGCGTGCCGCATTATTTATGTTAAATACGTTGAATATTTAAATTTTTGCCAATGCTGCATACAAATAAGACTGCCTGCCAACAACATTAGCACTTTGCGTGGCCAACAAATTGATCAGCTAAATGGGGTTAAATGGCATTTGCCTTTTACGTTTTTAAAGCGATCAACTAATTAGTATTAAATCCATTAGAATTACATTTTATCATAATATAATAGAAGTAAAAATGCTTTAATATTTCAATAACTCTTTTCGTTTCATTCTTTTGCGCTCTCTGAAAAGGTAATTTCAACATTGAAATGTACAATGTACATGCTGATTACGAGCATAATATATATTATTTGGCTTGTGCATTTCATTTGCCTTCTAACTTCATAAAATGTTACAATTTCGCAGCTTCTGCATATTGCACGACGCTACCATGTAAAATATGGGGGCAAACGTAAAGCGCAACTCATGCTCTGCTTTTTAGTGATGTGTGTTTGGTGAGTTTTCGTGTCACGCGTGACACTATAAAAGTATTCGGAATTAGTATAGTAAACAGATGGGATATTATTATTTATTAAATATATTCATTCGTATTTACAATATTATTGCAATGTGGGTACCTTTAAATAATTTGGATAGCTTTCCTCGCTCTGCTCTGCGTTAGTGATGTATGTATGCTCAGTCACGCGTGACACGATTAAAGTATTCCATGTTAGAATCGCAGTGAGATGGGATAGATAAATAATTGTTTTAATAGTAATATATTTATTTATTGTATTTATTCAAATTCAAAATAGTTTTGCAATGTGAATTTTAGTGCATATATTCCTTTAAATTTAGTCGTTCTGCTATGCTTTAGTATTGAAAGTTTTCGAAATTAGAATCGTAAAGAGGTGGGATATGTAATAGTACTTTTTTTTATAATATTATTATTTACTAAATATATTATTTGTATTCATATTTAATTTATTATAGCAATTTAGTTTTAGTGCATTTATTTCTTAAATGATTTGGTAAACTAAAGTTGTAATCAGATACAAATTATATAGTTATTTAAGATATAATTTTGTATGGTAAAAAAACGACTGCTGCTTTGACTGACTGACTATCTGACTGACTATATTATTTGAATTTTGTTTTGCTCAATTTATAAAATCAATATTAAATAAATTAGTCAAAGTATTTAATTTTGAGCTGAATCTATTATTGTTATTCGCTTTGAAAATATTGTATGTTATAAATGTATTATTTTTTCATATATTTGTTTTGTTAATCTTATTCACAACATTTAGTTGAATTGCTGTTATTTAATGATATGCAAATTAAATATTTTTTTAAATATATTATTACAAATTATTATTATTTAGATATTAATTTGAACTATTTTCAAACTTGAATATCAATTATTGAACTATTAAAAAAGCGGTATTTAGTATTTGCTTTGGTTATTTTTAAATTAGACACTTAATTTAAATTTACCCCTTAACTCACCCGCAATTCCATCTCTATTCGCTTCGTTTTCGTCGCGCAGAATTCATTGCTGGGAAATTTATCGGTGCTGACGTTTGGCTCTAATTGCCGTGCTATTAGAGCATATGAAATTGAGTTTCGCTTTCGATTTGCATTTTAAAAGTTTATTCTTCTTTTTTTTGGTGCACAGCAATCTATAATTTCGTGTGGCCGAAAACAAAAAAAATTGATGTAACTTTCAAATTGTGTATGCACAAAAGTTAAGAAAGAATGGAAAAAAAATTGAACACAAAAATTCCGCTTCATCCTCGTTGAGGCAAATTGTATGAATTTTTGTACGTTGGTTGAACTGTAACCAACGATGCATATCGTCAGCTCGTTGGGTCATTTTGGCTCTTCAATTATGCAAATGCTGGGGCAAATAAAACAATGCCAATAAACCATAAATTATTAGTAGCGTTTCAAAAGTGTGGCATGCCTCAACAATGAGACGCAAAACCACGCCAAATGCATTTTGTCGCCAACAGCGAAAGCAGCCATAATAGCAACAACAACAACTGTGACAACAGCAACCACAACTAAAAGGGAAATGCACCAATATAAAAAAAATAGCCAAGTTAATGAATTTGGTATGCGTTTCATGCTGATGCTTTCATGTGAAAATAACCATAAAATCTAATTGTTCCACGTTGAGTTTGCAATGCATTTTGCCAGCTGAAAGCAGCCTCATCGGCAACATTAAATGGCGCAATGAATTAAGTTTGCACAAGTTTAATATTTTCGCCATATGTTCGGACATATCTTTTGCGCACTTCCGCCATATCATTACCGTTACTTTGTTACTTCTCGACATTATATCTATATTTACTTTATCTCTTCTACTTACTAGCTATATTTAAAAAAAATATTTTTAGTCAGAGCGTTTAGCCAGTGTTTCCTTTGTAGTTTAAGGCTTTTTGACCTTAGGATAATCTTCACAAGATAACTGGTATATTTCTAACATTTCATCTCCAATATATTTTTTTCTAATCCTAACCGCTAAATTCGTTTCTACTTTTCTTTAAGATATTACAGTAAGACTATTTTACTACTATATTTCCACCATATAATACATATGTATATATTTGTGCATTATCTTCAACATCTAAGGACCGTTCTTATATCTCCTCTTTGCTATATCTTTTTTGATATTTCATTTAACATATATTCACAATTTCTGTTTTTTTGTTAGCTTATTAATTTTTTGGCTTGTTTGCGTAATGGGCATCTGCAACATATTTAAGTCAAATCACAAACATTTAATATTTATATATATATATATATAATATTTCGGTTGTAACTGCTCCATATCTCGAAAAATATCTCCATCGTTTCTGTGTTGTATTTGTACGTACTTCATCATAACTCTGTCAAATTTATATATCTAAAATAAAAGTATTTTTACAACACCACAAAGTTTTTGCTAGTCAGCAGCGTTGCTTGAAAAAAATTTGACCTTTACATCTGTCTTATTACATATTAAAACGTTGATCAGCAAAGTGCAAGAAAAGTATTCTGTACGTCAACACTTAAAGATGATGTGACTGTCAATTACGGCTAAGTAAATGTTGTTGTCAGTTGGCAAATTGCAGCAGCACAAGTTGCAATTGGGCAATAGCCAATTGGGCGCCTCGTTGTCGTTGTCGTCTTTGTCGTTGATGCTGCCGTTGCCATTCGACATTCCACATTGTTTACACTTTGACTTTAGCATTTTGGCTTTTGATTTTTCTATTTCTTGTTTTTTTATACCCGCTACCCATAGGGTAGAAGGGTATTATAACTTTGTGCCGGCAGGAAATATATGTAACAGGTAGAACGAGGCATCTCCGACCCCATAAAGTATATACATATATTCTTGAACAGCGTCAATAGCCGAGACGATCTAGCCATGTCCGTCTGTCCGTCTGTCAGTCTGTCCGTATGAAACACTGGATCTCAGAGACTATAAGAGATAAAGCTATAATTTTTTTTCGACAGCATTTGTTATGTTTGCACGCAGATCAAGTTTGTTTCAAATTTTTCAGCCCCGGAAAAATTTAAAAAAAAAATCGAATAACAAGCGTAGTTTTAATTTGGAATTTTGGTATATACAATAATTACTATAGTAGTTATGATTCCTGAAAATTTGGTTGCGATCAGATAAAAATTGTGGAAGTTATTAAAGAAATACTTTTGTATGGGTAAAAACGCCTACTTACTAGGAGTCTTAGTTGCTTTGGCTGACAATCTGGTATATTGTGCCGTCTACGGTATATTTTGAAAGCGGTACTATATCGATATACCAAATATAAAATTTGGTATAATTTTAGTATTTTTTGCAGTATATTCGGTATATTTTGAAACTAATACTGCAATATTTTGCCTTTATTAATAATGGGTAGCGGGTATCTCACAGTCGAGCACACTCGACTGTAACTTTCTTACTTGTTTTTTTTTTAGATTTAGGATTTGGCAAGTTTGGCAAGCAAAACGAATCGAAATTGTGGGTGAACATTTGCATATTTTGCAGATTTGCCCAGAAATAATCAGCATGAGTTGAGTTTTGGGGGGAAGTCTGTCCAAACAGAGAGCTAAGGCAAGCGGCATGTGGCATGTGGTAAGTGCAACAGTTGCAATTGGCAACGACTTCAGCGACTGTTGGCCGCCGCCAAATAGAATCAACTTGAGTGCTCTTGATGCGTGGGCCACGACGATGAGAATGAGGATGATGAGGCGCGTCCTTGTTGCTTGCAACTTTTGTGGTGGACTCTCGCATGCACATTTCCTTTAATGGCGGTCGGCAGTAACAACAAATATACGACGGCTGAAAGTGCAGCATAAATGAAATTAACTGGCAGATACACAACACATAAGCGAAAGATGCCCGCCGACATTTTAATGATTTTATGTAGTCTTTTGTGAGGCAAAATTGGGTAGAGCAAATTGCTTGCTTTACCTGCCTGCTCAAGACTCAGCCTCAGCGTCAGCCATGCTTCGTGGCTACCTGGCGAATTCCATTACAAAACTTTTTATTTGGGTTTGTTGCGTGTGTCGAATGTCAAACAATTTCATGTACGACAAAATTTGTGAATACCCTTTGAGCAAAAGTTTGTGCGACGAGATTTTTGTTATGGCGCCTGTTGCCCACAGCAAATAGACGAGCAGAAACAGAGAAAGGGAGGGAGAGGGAGAGCGACTGACATTTACTGCTATCTCGTGTGAGTCAATATGCATATACTTATATTACGTATACGCAGAGTATACACATGCAATGCGCTGAAAAACACATTCCTCAACTGATTGACTTCACCCCTGACAGTTCATTGTGCGTACATCAAAGCGGCGTGCACACACACACACATACACAAATAGAATTGACCTTTCACCTGGAGGTCAAGGCACGTCCTTTCGCTTTTTTTTTTTTTTTCTTTACATGCAAAACTTCACATAGTAGAGCAGTGTTTTGGCTTTCAACTTAATTAATTACCAACTGAAACTTGTTTTTAAAGTGCGCTTTACTAACGAGATTTCTTCTACTCAAGTTTGCTTCAAAGTTTAAGTTTAGTTTTCCATTTTAATGCCAATGATGCAAATAATTCTGTAAAGGGAACAAAACAAAAACTAGAATATTGTGTCCATGTTGATTACACTTAATTATTTACACATAGCTTATCATCATTATAGCGTTTGCTCAAATGATTTAAAAATGAGTCTGGTTGAGTTTTCTTTTTTTGCTGCTGCTGCTGTTGCTTCTGGAATGTGTTGAACCGACAAATTAGATGCGCAGCTGTAGAATTTTGTAGTCTTTGCTATGCCAAATGCCGAATGTTAATGGAATTCGTAAATTAGGGCGACCACAGAGGAGGCAGAGGAGGAGTCAGAGGAGTTCAAGGGTTGAGGAAATTGTGATGTTGAATACTGTGCCACAAAAGACGGGAAAAAAGGGCGCTTGAAGCACTTTTAACTGCAACTTCATTATGGCTTGGAAAAGGGCCAAACAAACGCAGAAAAAACAAAAGGCAAAAGTAAAAAATTGTAAAAAATATAAAAAGCAAACACAAAAAATGTGAAACAAAAACAATAACAGCACGACGTAGTTGCCTTTTCTCATTTGAGGCATAACTCTGGAATTTTCTGTTTTTTCTGTTATTTTGTTTTTTGTTTTTTTTGTTTTTGGGAAGCAGTTGGAAGTCGTTGGCTTCAGGGGCAGAGTCATCAAACAGGTGTTACTCGTACATCCTTTTTTTTTGTGCCAGAATTTACGATATTGTACAACACTCAATATATTCGGGGGAGTACATACAATCTTTAAGTGTTTTTGATTTATGATTATATTATTATTATTATTATTATGATTATTATGTACGAGTTTCCGGGCTCTGTTTCTGCCCTTTTGCGGCTGCCACGAGCAGCCTAAAGTGGGTCGCATTTTATGGACTCGCATGCCAGCTAACGCCAAATCAGAGTTACGTAGGCGCAAATCGCCAAGGACACGGGAGGAGTAAGAGTTGAGAGGGAGTGGAAGAGAGGGGAAGGGAGAGGTAAAGGGGAAGGGAAAGGGAAAGGACGCTTCTTACCTGTTGGCGGCTGCTGCGATTTCAATTATTTTTCGCACATTGTTGACGTTGCTCGCAACGCACGCAAATTGAAAGCAGTTGTTTAAAGTGCGACACTTTGCCTCGCTCGCGTATACCCTGTAAACGCACTTAGCTAGAGGGTAGCTTAAGGATGTGGTTTGGATTTTATTGAATGGATCACCAATTCATAACAAAGTTATGCATTACAATTTAAAATGTGTAAATTCATGTCTTAATAAGTTGATTCTTGGCGTCTTTAAAATTCATTAAAGAAAATTTACACTTATAATTCTTAATCAAATTATGAAAATATGCTAAATCGGATTTCAATCAATAAAATAAAAAATTTGAAAATAAAACAATCAGACATCAAATATATTTGGGATAATTTTACATGAGGTTCTTGTAGACACTTCTTATTTGAATACGTTATTCAAATTTAACCACAAACAAAATCAGTTCAAGGCTGTGCTTGATATTTTTGCATTGCGGTTTTACTATTTTAATATTTATATATAATATTTTAATCGTTTGAACTCGTAGATGTATTGAAAAGTGAGTCCATATATTAATAAATGTTGGTGTTTATTAGTTGGTTCGTGTTTTAAATTAAATTGCAAACAAAATCAATTCATGGCTGTAATTAATATTTTTGCATTACTTGTTCAATATTTATTATTAATTAACATGAATAAGTGGAAAAGTGTTTCCATATATTAATAAAAGTTTGTATTAATTAGCTGTACCTTATGCAATGAGAAAGTCTTTTCATTCAGCCGGAACTGATTACTGATGACTTTGTTTTTAAATATTGATAGTAGTAAATAAAGTATTCAATTTCGCCCCAATTCTTTGAGATATATATTTTCTTTTGTGTATAGGGTATCAGCATGTTGCGTTTAATTATCAAGGGTTTAATTTGTTGTTGTTTTCGATGGAGATTGCAATCAGAGCAACAAGCTGAGCTCAAGTGCTGCCCAATTTTCGTTGTAAATTGCGCTGCAACAACTGTCAAAATAAACCAACGTTGAATGTTATCGATAAAGTTGAAAATTTAACATTTTCATTTTACCAATAACACATCCTAACAATCAAGAAATACTTTAAATGAGCAGCAGTAATTTCGTGTGTTTACATAAAGTAATCAGTGAATAAAGAGCATAGAGAATAATTTTTAAATTAATCAAATAAATGAAATCGTTTTTAGTAGCTGG
This sequence comes from Drosophila nasuta, assembly GCF_023558535.2. NCBI lineage: Eukaryota > Metazoa > Arthropoda > Insecta > Diptera > Drosophilidae > Drosophila > Drosophila nasuta. Next base: position 8,365,052 of record NC_083459.1, on the reverse strand, counting down.
TAGTCGGCGCTTTGTTATGCAGTGTGCTAGTCTATTAAATTTCATTAACCCATTTAGTGGCAAGCGAACTGAGCTGAGCTGAGCGCTGAGCAGCGTATTAAATTGAAGTTTGTTCTTCCATTCATTGTTAATCTTACGCCACCTTCAGGCATCCGCTTCATTTGTCAATCAACAACATCCCCAGGCGCAGCAAAGACGTCTAACTGAGTTGAGTCGAGAGTTGAGTTGAGTTGAGTGCACTTCCCAGGCCAGCATGAATCCTTTACGCGAGTAACAGGCAAACTCACTTCGCAATCCGCAATCCGCAAACCCCCAATCTCAATTTCGATGGCAAAAGAAAATGCTAAAGAAAAGTGCAAGTCGCGCGTAGTCGTTGCCTTTTCACTCCACAACATTTGCGCTTGTTTCTTCTACTACTACTACTACTACTACTACGCTAACTCGTATTTATTTCATTTCATTTATTTCTGCTATCGCGTGTGGCTGCCAAGCCGGAAATACACTGAACTGTTGTTGCTGCTGCTGTGTTGTGGCAGCACTTGAGCACAAATCCCATTGTCTATGCCAAGTTGCCAACTAGTCGAGCGGAGCGCGCACAAAACTTGGCAGCGTCCGTTTGTCTCAATGCAAACGCTCGCTCGCTCGCTGCAGATGATGCACATTTCTCTCTCTCTCTCTGCCTTTCTCTCTGTCTCTCTGCTCGGCCACAAGTCAGTTGTCCCTCCTTTCACTCTTTTGTGTCCTTCGCGTGTCTTCATTGAAGGTCTCTCACTCACGCCTCCCTTGGTTCGTTCCCTTTTTATTATTTCATATAGAGCATAGCGCATCCTTGGCTGGCGCCCACTTAAGTATGCTAAGATTTCCGTTGCGCTGGCGTTGCTTTATTGCACTTACAACAACATCTGCAACAGCAACAACAACAACAGCAACAATAATAACAAATAAATATAAATAATGAAATACAAAGTCATTTCTCGCTGACAATGGCAACTGTCTTTGTGTTTGTGTGTGTGTGTAATTGTTTGAGTGTGTTTGTGTTAGTTTATAAGTCGGTGTATGCGTGTGTGTGAGTGAGTGTGTGTCTGTGCTTCGTGTGGTTGCTTGTCAGGCTGCGTCACATCAGAGCACATTGTACCTGCAAACATCTGCCTTGAAATTTGTTCGTCTTCTGTTTTGCCGTCTCTCTCTCTCTCTATATCTCTCACTCTCTCTCTTTCGATTTACCGCTGTTGTTTATTATCTAGACAATGATAACAAAAATACTGATATGCCACAGTCGAAACCAAATCAGCCACAATAGGCAGCAATAGCTGAAATTGTCTCGATTGCGGCGTAAATGCGGCTCAACTCTCAAAGGATGCCAAACAAAGTTGTGACTTCTTCGCTAACATTGCGACTCAAATTGTGACTGGCATTATTTGTATTTTTTTTTTTCTATTCGATTTCTAGAGATGGCTCTATTTTGTCGAACATAACTATTAAATATATGTATATGTCGTATATAATTTAATATTAATTATGTTATAGATTGAAATATTTTCAAAGAACGTGGCTAGTGAATTAAAGTGGAGCAGATAGTAAAAAATGTATTGTTCATTTTTGATAAATATTATATTTTCATTTTTTAAATATATGACAAATTAATCTATATAGGCAGGAGTTTAATAAATTTTTAAATTTTCTTAATAGAAATAAAAATATTGCCTAAAGTTTTGCCTATTACTTTGTAGTTAAAATGTTTCATAAAAAACCTTTATTTTAGGCGCCTTAATTATATTATAATTTAGATGAAATGTAAAAAAAAATTGCAATTGAATTATGCGATAAAGTTGTGCGTAGAATAAGTTAAAATGAAATCAATTATAAAATATTTTGCTTATTTCAATTGTTAAAGAATAATTTAAATATTTTTTAAATGAAATTACATTGTAGATGAAATTTAATAAAATATAATTGTACACAAAAAAGTGTTAGTACAAATCTGAAGTAAATGTAAATGTTTAATTGTTCAATATATTGCCAGAATTTAGGCATTTATTGAGTGCTCATTTCTACTCTAATAAATGATGAAAACATTGCCTAAAGTATATTATTTTTAATTCGGACTGTAATGTAATGTAATTGAAAGCAAATATAATGTAAAATTCTAAAGTTTTACATTCCTATCTTAATAATTGTTAAATTGTCAACTTTATAGACAGAATTGAGGCATTTATTTGGTGGCCATTTCTATGTTAATTAATAATGTACATTTGCCATATTCAATGTTAAATGCCATTTGAACTCTGAGACTGAGACGTGCAGTCATAGAGGAGGCATTATGTTAATCATGAGAGCCGTAACATGTTCATGTTCAAGTTGGCTGCGCATTCGACTTGTGGACAGTTGTGGCTGCCAGCTGTCAGTGTTGTGCATCTCTGGTACATTGTGATTATAATGCCAAGGGGGAGGAAGAGAAGGAGGAAGATGGGGAGGAGGTGGAGGTGGAGGTGGAGATGGAGTATGGCTCTCATGAGTCCCCATACATATGCCTGACACGCACACACACGCAAATGCTGGGGATAATAGACGCTTGGCTAGAATGACAACACGAGCGAGAGCTGAAGCCGGAGCTGGAGCCGATGCCGCTGCCGTTGCTGTTGCTGTGTCCTTTTGGGTCCTTCGCTCTCACGGTTAACATGCCTGCTTGTTGGCATTTTAGGTAGTGTGTGTGTGTGTGTGTCGATGGAAAATCAAAACCAAAAGCCACAAACCGACGACTTTAGTTTACCAGCGATAGCGACAGCGACAGCGACATTGAGGCGACCACGCCTACGATACTCGCCCTCGCCTTAATCCTAGAGCTTGAGGCACACAAACTTGCAAGCGAAAGAGAGAGCGAGCGACAAACAAACAAAATAAAAAAAACAACGCTATCTATGATTGAGATTGACACGAAGAGGCGTATAGCTAAGGGAATCGAAATTGTGTGGCAGAGTGCAGCATTCAAATGAACTAATTACTTATGCAGAGGCAGTGGTAGTGGCAGTGGCAGTGGCAAAGGCAAAGGCAACTGGCGACAAACGAATGACCACAGGACACGCTTCGATATGCAAACACGAGTGGGAAGAGGGCAACAGAGAGGGAGGAGGAGGAGGAGCTTGTTCCCTGTTGACGAGACAACAATTGCATCATTGATTGGCGCATGAAACAAAAGGCTGCTCGAATCATGAATGAATTGTGTGCTGTCTGCCCTGCACAGAGAGCATCAACTAAATACACAAAAAAAAGGAAAAATCCCAAAAAAAAACATTTATGCATTGCTTTCAAAAACAACATGACAAACATACACAAGTACTTAGTTTTTGTCGCGACTCAATGCAAAAAAACACGTGTGCATTTGAATAACGAACTTAAAAAAACAAAAATATGTTTTTATAAATCTCGTTGTTTGCTGCAGGAAATTGTTTATATTTTACAAGAGTTTTTTGTTTCGCAACGTTGCCAAATGGGAATTACATGAGCTTTGTAAATAAAGTATACCAAAAGCATGGAAAATAATGTGCTGCAAAAAAAAAAAGGAAATTTATATTCAACAAATTTTACTTGTCGGCTTAATAAATAAAAAATAAATATTATAATGATAATGGTTGTCGGTTTATTAAATATAAAATAAATATAATAAATATAATACTTGCCGCTTTACTTAATGTAATATAAATAAAAAAGGAAGTCAATGTACAAAAACGCTTTAGCTGAAAATCTGATATATTTTGACTCCATGGTGTATTTTGAATGTAGAACCATATCAATATATAAAATTAAGTAATTTTTATTTTTAAGTAATTAAGTATTTTTGCGATGTATTAATTTTTATATTTTAGGAATAATACCGCAATGTTTGGGTTTTTCCAAATGGGTAACGAGTATCTCTTAGTTGATCCCATTCGACCGTCGCTTTCTGGCTTGTTTTTTTTTGGTTGGCTTTTGCTTTGGGTACAAATTTAAAAGTAATTCTAAGTAATCTAATATTTTTGTATATAACTATTTTTCTTTCTTTAAATTATAATAACCAATACATTTTGTTCTTAAGATATAGTTTTTCTTTAGAGTTTAGAATTATTATCATAATTTTTCCAAATTTGTGATTTCTTTGCCACATAAATCCATACTATTTAATTTCTTTATAAAAGTATTTGAAAATCCACCAAATACAATTATTTCCAAGTCTTTGGATGCAAGCGCCAAACTACTTAAGTTGCTTTGCTGAAGTTAATAGAAGTTAGAAGACGTAAGCAACAGACAGCAAAGCCAACTGGGAGCGAGGCGAGTCGAGTCGAGTCGAGTCGAGTTGAGTTGAGTCGAGTGCTCAATGCAATTAAAACTCTTGTATTTAAATAAATAAATAAATGGAAAGTGAGATTTAGTCGAGTACGCTCGTTCCCATCCCCCGGGGTATGCGATGTCTGTTTGCTTGTCGTGAGTGTGTGTTTACTTTGCTTGCTGGTTGGCGATCGAACGGAGGAGGAGGAGGAGCACTTGACTAGGCGAGGACACGCGTTAAATTGAGCCGCAAGCCAGGTGCGAGACAGAAAAAAAAAACGGGAAGAGAAGAGAAGGGAGATGCGATTGTCACTTGTGGCGCTGAAGTGGAACGACTTTAGCTGTTGCAAGGCACTCGCAATAGGATGCGTATGACGCTTGGACCAAATGCAGACAGACGGAGACAGCGAGGGAGATAGAGACGGGAAGGCAGCTGCAGCCTCGAGAATGTGGCTGTGGAAATGTTGAGGCTGTCATGTGGCGACGATGGCGATGGCGATGGCTGCTCCCTTGTTGAGTTTGTTGCTTGTGAATAAGTAAAAAGGCGCAAATTAAATTTGAAATTTGTTGGCCTGGCTTCGCGACTCCGAATCGGTGGCATGCAACAGCGGGCCGATGACTTCTTCCTTGCTGGGTCAACGTGACGTATGCGCAATGCAAATACTCACAACTAATTTGCCGCTGTCTGTCTGCGGTTGTTAACAGCGATTATCGCCAATCGCAACACAGTCAACTTAATGGATTCACTACCGAGTGTGTGTGTATGCATGTGTGTGTGTGTGTGTGTGTGGGAGTTTTCTGCTTCACATTATCAGCTTGACATTTGGTCGATTTAAAAGCTGTGTACTTTTCGATAAGCAGCCAGTCTGCTGCTTAACTGCCGCAGGACATTCATTAGAGCCGCAACATCACACACACACACACATGCATACACACACACACACACACACACACACAGGCCTTTACACACGCTGTGTGTATAAATTTCTTCCTTTATTTATGCTTTTTTTGTTGTTTTTGGGTGCTTTACGAGCACAGCACAGCAGCAAATTTCTCACATCATTTTCTGCGCTTTCTTTTATATATTTTATGTTGTGTTTTTAGCTCTCTTACTTCATTTCTTTTTGTTTTGTTTTGCTTCATTTTACCTTTTGTTGCTGTTGGGGCTTTGCGACTAAAGCTTCAAGTTTGCAGCTTAGCGGCATTTAAATTATTTCAAATATATACAATTAGATAATCGCCATAATTGAATTAAATTCCATTTTATGCAGACTGCTAGTTGTCAATATTTATGCGAAATAAAATGAACACTTTAATAAGGAGTTAATGCATTTCAATTAACAATGAATTGAATTTTAATGAATGCACAATTTTAATTGATAGCACAGTATGCTTCAACAATTTCTCATCATTATTAAAGGCTTTACCTTTAACTATTTGATGTTTAAGTTGAAGCTAAATCGTAAAGTGTATTTAAAGTTCATCATGCGTGAATTATGTTTTGGAAATTTTGCTATCATTTGTTACTCTACTCATTGTGGTGCGTTATGAGCATCATTTACTTGGCCAGTTTGGCCTCGCACTTTGACTTGAGGCTGCCATTTGGCATCTGCTTGACTTGCTTTGCTTTGGCTGTGGCTTTAAATTAAAAGCAGTAAGCAGGAAGCAAGCACTTATACTTTTGGATTTCAAAGCCTTCTGCTGCTTCTGCTTTGGCTTGGCAGTAAAAAGCCAAGTTCCATATTGTGTATGACTTTGGGCCTGAACTCTCCGCACGCTCTTTGGCCTGAGCACATGTTTAGTTATCAAGGTCACGCACCATTGAGCGTAATGCTCCAATCAACGTTTAGCTGCACTCCATGTGCATGATGAGACGACTGTCAGGCTCTCGCTTGCTCGTTTCTGAAGACCACACCAGCGACAGGCGACAGAGGGCAGACGACAGGCGACTGACGAGAGGCGACTGACGACAACCGACGACAGGCATGAGAATATTTAGCTTATGTGCTGTGGCATTCCATAAATTCATAGAAATAAAAGACTTGTGCCATACGAGTATATTACACTCTGCATGCGTGTGAGTGCGTTTTATTACACGCACACACACACACACACACACACAGAGACAGACTCATACTTATTTATATACACATACTTGGCTAACAAGACTTGATGATCTTATCGTTGCAGGAACAGAGAGCAGTCAAACAGGCTTCAGGATGCAGACCAACGTGCAAATTGATTCGAAAAATCTTCGCAGCAATGATGACAATTTTCGTTCACGTAGTCATCACATAACTATTGAGGTGAGTGCCCCCATTAACTAACTGTCTGACTATTCCGACTGCCACTTGTGGCAAACATTGTGATACCAGGAACAACAACGATAACAACAACTACGACTTCAGCTACAATTTGAACCCCGAAACTGTAGGCAAATTAGTTAATATTAATTGCACTTCAAAGTTTCTGTTTTCCCATCAAATTGAATGTTTATTATTGCCATTGTTTTGTTGTAGCTGTCGTTGTCGTTGTTGTAGTAGCTGTTGCTGAGCAGCTGGCAACTTTTGCTGATTGCTGGGCGGCAACGAGAGTCAAACACTGCGTATGAGTAATGTCTGGCACGAAGAGTCTAGGAGATGAAATTTGTCGGCTTGCTTAATTAATTGGAAGGCTGTTGGGGCAAGTAAACATTTATTACAGCACACACGACGTATGATTAATTTAAGATTTCTCCTACACTAAAGTGCCTTCATGTAATAACTGAACGAACCGAAAACTTTCGCTTACATTTTCGCTTGTAATTAAAGTTGACTCAATTTGAATTTAATGAATATGCTGTTTTCGTTGGCAAGAACTTTGTAGAGTTCACTGAAATATCGAATTATTACAGTTTTGAAAACATCAACGTTGTATTAAGTATTCGTTCAAATTGCATTAATAATTTTGGCACAAAAATGTTTTCGAAGATTTGCGGTGAAATTTGTGAAACTGTTTTGAATATTTGAGTAAGTTTCATCGAATGTATAATAAAATGAAAATGAGAAATAATTCAAGGGAACCAGGAAAATTAGTGCAACAAATATGTTGCACTTAAAGTTGGCAAATATAATATGAACATAAATAACTAATTATAAGGTACAAAAATGCATAAATAAATCAAGCTATTAAGATAAAGTATTTCCCTCGAAGCGAAATATTTATTTGAGTCATATTATGTAAAACAAAATGGTATTTGAATATTCGTTAAAAATATTTTGAATTAATATCCTTTGATATCCAAACCATCAATTATAATTGTAATGAAATCCGCTTATTTACAAACTAATAATGCGATAAACACTTTAAACGAAATTATATCAAAAATTATTTTAAAATTAAAGCAACATAATATTTAATAAAAAAAATAATAAAAAAAATAATAATTGAATAAAAAAATGAATACATAAACTATTAAGAATTCTAATATAATAATTTTGCAAAATGTGGCATATTATTTTTTTTTAAATTGATCGTTAAGTTTCGTATTTTCAGATCAAGCAATAAACAATCATTCTATTTAGAGCGAAAAATTGAATAGGCAAATTCCACAGGACGTAAAAGCACAATTTAAAATGCTGGCCAAAATGTTTGTTGGGTTACTGTAACAAAGCTCCCTGATGTTGGGAGCTTTCGCAGCTTTTGTGCAGACATCGCACAGCTGAGTGTCGACAAAAAAGCCGCTGCTCCGAAGCAAATTCAAAGTGTTGCAGAAAAGTATTTAAACAAAACATGAAGTTTATATGTAACTTCATATATGAATTGCGAATGAATTAAAAATTAAATTCTATTTGTATCAGAAATTAAAATGAAGTAAGAAACTCTCGTGAACACTTGCGGCATGCAACAAGTGTTGACATTTCTCTCACCGAGAGAGTAAACTTTTTGCTTTGCAGCTTCGGCGCAAGCGTTTTGCGCACGTAAAAGCTTTCAAGCGGAGCTTAAAGCTTTCCATTACAAAAGCTTTGCACACAGCATCAATCAGCTGCGCTGCAAAAGTTGAGGCGAATATGCCAACTGAGAACCATCTGATTTTTGTTATGTTCTCCTCGCAATTTTCTCAATGAATATAAGCGCTGCTCCCTTCCTTCCCTTCTCCACTCCTTCCTCGTCCGTGTGGTCCAGCGAGGGCGTGTGGGTTGTGTTTTGTGTGCCTTCTGTGTGTGTTCATCAGTTGGCAGCGTCGTCGTTGTCGTCAGTCGCTGGCAACATTTTGGCGCGTGTTGACATGCAAAAGAATTTCGGTTAACGCGACGAGACGACGACGACGAAGACGTAAACGAGGCGCGACGTTGACGCTTGTATTTTTGTTCGAAAACGTTAAACGCTTTAAGTTCTTTGGCATTGTTATGCGCTTGTAACACGCTTTCAATCTGATAGTAAAACACATAATAACAATACTGTTATTTGGTTTTGGTTTTTTTTTTTTTTTGCTCCGGTTGCAATTCTTTTATTGTTGTTACTGTTGTTATTGTTGTTATCGGCAACGCGGCATCGCTGTTAAAAGTATATTGTTTATGGCCGTGAGCAGAGCCAAGAAAGTAATTAAAAGATACAAGCTCAAGAGTGTATATATATTTGTAGTATATATATGCAATAATTTATATTATTTTTAATATTTTTTTTTTTAATGCCGGCCATTGTGTTGTGCGTGAGTGTGTGCTTGTGAGTGTGAGTGTGCGCCGGCATTTTGCTTGGCGCGTAAAAGCAAAACAAAGCAAAGCAAAGCGAGTGCTTATCAAGGTGCGCAATTCACTAAATCATAACTCAGCTCGGCAAACATGTTGCTGCTGCTGCTGCTGGTGTTGCTGCTGTCGCTCTGTCTGCTGACAGCAAACAGACAAAACGATTCTATAAATATCTAAATATGCGTGTCACTGCGTGTGGGTGTCACTTTATCTCTGTGTGTGTTAGTGTGTTAGTGTGTGTTTGCATTGTGCTGTCAACACAATGGATGGCGTGAAGCGTTAAAATCTGTGACCGGAAACGGAAATCCATGTAATGGCATTTTTAATGCGCCAAATTGCCAAGTGAAATGCGTTTTTAATTTGACATTTGCCAGCCAGCCTTCAGCCAACGATTCAAATGACTTTGAGTTTTAGCATCTTCTTTACTTGGGCTAATTACAGCCACTTCTAGACACACATATATGTATAATTTCTTGCATAGATAACAGCTGCCGTTGACTTGACTCCACAAATTATGATAAATATTATGCAAAATGCTTTGCTTACTCTCTTGCTCTTGCTTCTGCTTGCTTAATTAATTGCAAGCACACAAAATCCCAAGCAAACTTTTTGTTGCATACTTTCGTGCGCTCCAGGGGCAAAATTTTGTTGCTGCCCTTTTTTTTGTGTGTTGCTGCTGCTGATGATGATCCATTGTTGTCTAAAGCCATAGAAATTGGCCACATTGTTAAAGTGATTAAAATCCGTAAACTATTTGGGGGCAATAAATCCAGTGAGCTGGGCATTTAATGCACTTAATTGGATTTGCAGCTACATATATGTGGTAAGCCTTGACTTTGAATTTAGCTAATTAGCTGGCAGCAAATGCGGTTGAATGCGCATCTAGAAACCACACTTTGTACACAAATCATTTAAGCTGAGAATACGCTCAAATTGATTGCAAAGTTTTGACTTGATTTACATTTAAAGTTCGGCGAAATTCATTAACTCTTTTGAGTGGTGAAATGTGCGCAAAAATTGCGTTAAATTGGATATTAAGTATACGCATTTGCACAGTTTTACTCAGATTGCAAATAACGTCTCGATGGCGGTTGGATCCATTGCTTGTTTAAGTAGTTTGAGTGAGTGAGTGAGTGAGTAAATGGCGGTTGGATCCAATTGCAAGTGTGGCATGACATTGACCTTGAACTGCTAAGGTCAAGCATTTGCAGCTTGTTGCATGCAGCAAATGCGTGTGTAGAGGGAGGGGGGCAGAAAGCGGTCTCGGGTTTTGTATGCGCTGCTGCAAAACCAATGCCAATCAAGAGTGCGGCCCGAAGGCAGTTTACAAAAGCAACGGACGCGAGAGAGAGGAGAGAGGAGAGAGCACCTCCTCCTCCTCCTCTTCCTCCTCCTTGTCCTCTTCTTTATGTATCTGTATCGCATCTTGAAATGTGAAAAGAAACCAACTGCCAATTTGCAGCAACAGCTATGAATGCGGCCAAGTTGTTCAGTTTACGCTGCCTCGGGTTGCATCTCGTCGTACTCAACTCTCTAGTTGTAATCACAGCGCTCTTACTCGTGTTCCTTTTTATGCCATTTTATGCCCAGCCTTAAAAGCTTGTCCAGGCTCTGGGATGCCAAGTGGCTGCTGTTCGCTGGTTTGTTTGCAATTCAATTGCCTGGCCATAGAAATGAGGTTAGCCAATTGCATTGTGTTGTCATTCTGTGGCCACTTTTGTAATAATCTCTCACCTGAGCGGATACGTTCAGCCACACACAAATCAATCCACAATAAAAAGAGCCAACTTAATGATGATGGAGCATTCAGTTTAGGCTGCAAACTGTAAACTGTTGAGATATTTTGTACGCTCAAAAGATATTCACCACAGGCACGTTTTAGCTTACCAAAGATACTCTGGCATTTGCATAGCATTTCCATTTCCTAACCACACACACACACACACACACAGAGAATTTTCTGCATTTTCTCCATTTGCTGTGCATAAATTACAAAAGCGTAGTTTGCTCCCATTTATGCACATTTCCAAATAATTAGATGAAGAGTACAAATTTTTTTGTGGTTTGAACTCATTTGTTTTCATTAGCAGCATAAAATTAAGATTTTTGAGATTACTTTCATTTGGAATTTTCGATAGAACAAGTTTAGGGTGATAGAAACAAATTAAATTTAAGCTACATTAAAGTGTTGTTGAAGAGAAATAAACGAAAATTGAAGTTAAGTATTTATGAAAATATGAAAATTATTGAGCACGATATACATTTTAAGTACTTAATGGAACTATTAAATTAAATGTTAAATATTGAATATTATACGATACAAATAAATTCAGAATATTTTGTTAAACAATAAATTTATAATTTTCGAAACAACATGAATTAAAATTGCATTACTTATGATGTTATGACAATTTAAGTACCTCAATCAAAACAAAATGTAAATGAAAGCAATCAATTAAACGATCATAATTAATAATACAAGTTAGGAAATTATGAATATTTATATGCTGAAATGAATTATAAATTAATTTTAAGACTATTTCAATGCTTATTCTTTGAATTTCGATTTCATGTTTATTTTTAAAAATAATTTAATTTGAAAATATTTACATTTGTTGCTTTTTGAAATCTTTTTTTGTTTTATATTTTTTGCTCCATATATATTGCTCTCTGTTTTACTGTTTATCTTATTCTATTCTATAAATGTCCTTTTCAAAATTCTTTGCTGAATGATTGCCTATATTTATGCTTTTGATTATTAATTTAACGTTTCTTAGACTATTCTTGATCCAATTTCAATTGCTTAGAGATATTTATATTGTGTTGCATTTCAGAAAATATTGTCATAAAGATTATTTCTCTTTTAATGTTTTCCTTTTTGCAAAAATAAAAAATTAAAAAATGTTCTATAAAACCCTTTTATTTAAAATCCGTTGTTGCTTATTTTTTGTATTTACGTTTTGAAAGTGATTTAGTATCACATTTCCTAGCCCTTTTTTTTACTTATTACTTATTTTAATTGATTTTATTATCTTTATATTATCTTTATGATTTCTCTCTTGCTGAATTCAAAAGAAATACCTTTTTAAATTAAACTTTCTTTGTTGCTTTGAATTTGTATTTTTGTTCTTTAGTTATTTTGGAAGTAATTTTATTTAAGAAAAATATATATGTTAGTTATTTAGGTATTTTCTTTAATCTATTTAAATATCTTTCCTGCCTATTATTTGTATTTTCGTTTTCTGTTTATTATTGTTCTGTGATCGGTATCAGTTTCAGCTGATATTCCCGCCCATACATGTATATATGTATGTATGAGCTATTTTGAATGCTGTCGCAATCATTTGGCTAATATTCACATTGAAGCAGCTGTAACAACAGCAGGCAGAGTTAATAGAGCCATCTGGTTGCCATTGGTTGCCATCATCATCGCCATCATCATTATTGTTCGCTTGCCCATTGTTTGTATCCGTCTCCGCTCTCTTTCTCTCACCCTCCCTCTCTCTCTCTCTCTCTCTCTTTCTGTGGAGTGGTTGCTGTGCACAGCAAACTTGCGAGTCCAAGTTAAATTGGACATAAGCATTTAAGCAAATAGCGCGAGCACCGCAAAATACAAAGCAAAATCAAAAGAAATTGTTTTAAATGGTTCTCTCATTGGGTTTGTGAAGCTGCTCTTGGGATGTCGTTGTTATGGCCGGGTCACTGACTGCCCCCCTAAAAACAACAAAGCTATAGTTGTGTGTAGGAGTGTGTGTGTGTGTGTGTGTGTGTATGTGTATTGCAGGCACTCAGCTTGATTATCATATTACATTTGGCTCTTTTATGAGAGTTTCGCTTTTGTTCATTGTTTAAGCAGTTTAAGATTGTTTTTCCTCTGCGCTCTTGCCAAGGTGTTTGGTAATACAGTTTAGTTGATTTGTTTGCATTGGATTTGACTGGCACACCCAACACACACACACACACACACACACACACACACACACACACACACACACACACACACACATACACTTGCACACTTAGTTTTATATAGACGGTTTACCTAAGGCTTAAGCTCGAATGCCCACAACCGGGGCTTGCCTAAGGCACACACACACATACCCCAAACACACACACACACACATTTACACTTGTGTATTATAGTGTTTGCGTAGCTAAAAGATTGTCCCTTCAGAGTGTCCATATTTGTGTTGTTCTCGTTGCTGTTGTTGTTGTTGCTGCTGCGACGCCTAAAAATAAACGGTCCGAACGAGATGAGCACCAAAATTTACACAAAAATATGTGTGCCAGTCTGTGTGTGTGTGTGTGTGTTTATATAATTATGTAAGCCACTTATGGGAGCTGAACTTTTAATGCAGTTAAAACTTGTCACTATACCTCGCCAAGTATAATCGTGTTGATTATTAAACTGCGACAGCAGCAAGGATAACAATGTCATAGTTAATAACAAAACACCCTGGCACACACACACACGCACACTCATACACACACTCACACACACACTTTCGCACTCACTTATAGCTTGTCGTGGCCATATGTCAGGGCAGGGCCAACGCCCAACATCGGCAACAACTTGGCCACAACTTTGCACAGGCAATAAAATATTTTGTAGCATACTTTTTGGCTTAAAGTGAAAGCATGAAAAATTAAAGCGTCACTGAATTAAACTTCTGTGTCAACACTTTAACTTCAAGCTTACTCTTTTCACCAATTTCAATTCAACACAGTTTTGTGTTTGCCATTTATCGCCTCCTGTCCAAATGGAATTTAATATCCTGTCCAAGGCATCTGCAAGCAATGCCTAAAAATATCCATATAAATTGCATAGTTACTGCAGGGATTTCACTAATCGTTTATCCTAGCTGCAAACTTTACCAAAAACGAAAAAGCACCAACAACAAAAACGAGGAGAAAACAATCTTTAGCGCTCTGTGTAACACGAGACGCGCTACAACTTTCTTCAACTTTCACGAAATGTATGCAAGCAAAGAAAAAAAGTGGCTGCAAACAAGTCTTCAAAGTGTTTTCAATTCATTGGAAATATTATATGTAAAATACCTCAAATAGTTCAGTGGGTTTGGTTTCTAGGTTTTGTGTTTAAGTAATAACAAACTTTTCATACACATTTTTTGTTGTTGCTGGCTGCTTTTGATGTTTCAAGTGGACGTTGATAAATGTGTGTGGTACCTTAGTTTTACACAAATGGTCATTTAAGATCAAATCTTTTGGTGACATTTGGAATTTAACAATTACACTTAAAAAGAGAGAGATGACAACGAAAATGCTTACAAATTTGTTCCTTATTTAAAGCTGAATTTCACAAACATACTAAATATGGTAGAAAAATGTCTGCAATTGAATTTCCTATTTAAAAATATATTTGATTTTTAGAAGCTCAACAATTTAACGTAATAAAGGGGCAACTAAAATATTAGATTTGTGATATTAATTAATTTTAGAAAATCTAATCTAATCTAGAGTTTGATAAAAGTAGAAAAGAGAATTTAACAATTAAATTTTCTTGTTTGAAACTTTTTTGATAATCAATAATTTAATCGAAAATATCTTTTTTTTTAAACTAATCTTTAAATAAACTAATTATTTTTCGTTTTTGTTAAAGTACTACATTAAATAAGCGGGACAAATGAATTTCAAATTATCTTTAGTTTTTTAAATAAATTTATTTAATATAATGTTTTGCGAGTGTAAAAACAGCATTAGCAAACATAACTATACTGAAAAAAAGAAGACTACAAATTGTCAGTAAATAAATTTTTTATTTTAAGGGGCTTTCATATAAATAAGTTCTGTTTTTTTAATGTTAATTTACTTTTGTTATTTTTTTTCTTAATTTTTTTATTTTTGGTCAGAGCGTAAATTAGAGTTTGTTAATCAAACTTCCTATTTAAATTGATCAAATCAATTTCAAATAAGTATGAGTTTTTTTTTTATATTTAACATAAATATAAATTGTCTTTTATTTATTTATATCTGTTTTACTGTTTTTACTGTTCTATGTTAAAAAAAAGAAAATATTTATCTTGTTAAATGAATTCTTTTAGACTTTTATAAATTCAAAAACACACTAAATAAATATATGGGTAATTCTCTGGTAAATGTCGCGTGCGAACAGCTTTTCAGTGACAAAAAAAAATATTAACTAAAACAATTTTAAAATTAAGTGAAGGTTTTTCTTAAAGCTTTGGATTAGCACTATTTTTAGAGCTAAGATTGATTTTAGTAACTTATTCTGTTTTACGATAAAATATATAAATTCGTTCATTTTTTGGTTTTGCGTACGAATTTGTTAATTTTTGCAATTATCAGAACAGAAAACAAAACAGAAAAAAAATTACAAGACCATTCTTAGCTTTAATTAAAGTACTAATCTAGAGCTATAAAAATAACCTTTACTTATTTTTAAAATTGTTTCAGAATATGTTTTTTTTTGTAACTGAAAAGCTGGTCGCACGCGACATCCCTCAGAGAATTACCCATATGCTTATTGCCTACAATTCATTTTATTATATCAAACGACTTTTCTTAATTATAGTTAATCAAAATTTAACTACACTAAGAATAGAGAAACAAAACAATTTCCTATTAGAAATTACTTTTGATTAAAGAAAATCAAAATTGATCAACTACACAAGACAAGAGTAGCGATTGTCAACAAATCGATTTGTTTGAAATTACTTTTCTTATTAAATGAATTAATTCTGATTTTGTTTTCATGGGAAATCAGAGTCATGGATTCATTTGAATTGCTTGCTGACACTATATATGCGATGCGATTCGATGCTGTGTATAAACACATATATATCAATTGTTTTGCATGTGTCTTTCCACCACCATCACGTTCTAAGGAGGCGCCCCGCTGCGTCCGCTTGCCGCACACAAAAGCGTATACATAACAAACATATGTACATAGATATCTGTATATATGTATATGTGTGTATATGAAAAGTTGTGGTCATCCATTTTGTCTCGGCTCAGGACGCAGGAGTCGCATTGTCTATGTCGTTCATTGTTCATTGTTGTCTCGACTATCTCGACCTCTGTCTGGGCCACCTTCGCTTCTGGCTGTTGCTTCGTTTCGACGTTCGACATTCGTCGTTCGTCGTCATCATCATCGTTGTTGTTGTTGTTGCTAAGCGTTTGCCCATTGCAGCGACCCTCGCCTCCCCTTTGGGCCAATGTAAACAATTTAATTTGCTTAGTTGGCGTTATATTCGCCATCAATAAAAAGTAGCCCACAAAAACATTCGGACGGATGGAGGGATTCGCCATCAAAAAGAAAGGTCTTGACACGCCATGCAATCCCATAACTGTAAGTCTCTCTCTCTCTCTCTCTCTGTGTGTGTGTGTGTGCGAGTGTGTGTGTGTAAGTGCCGCAAACAATGACTATCGATAACAGCGAGGCACATCTTGGCCTTGCATTGTACATACATATATTGTATTATGCTGGCTTCTCTGCAATTGAGTGGCAAGAGCTCACTTGAAATAAATCTAAGCAACACACACACACACACACAGACACACACACACAGTTATACATAGCAAGATATTGTGTAGGCGCACATTAAATCGTTATGGACAACGCCTTTGTATTCGCTCGCTTCGCTTCGCATCGCCTGTTGCCCCGTCGTTGACCGAATTGTAATTGTTAATCTTCTGCATTGATTTTCCGCCCTTTGTTTGATATTTAAGCCAGCGTCGACGTCGTCGTCGACGTCAACGTCGAGTAATCGAATTAACGCAGAGCTCTGATGAAGTGGCACTTCAGTCAGCGACCTCAATGCCTGGTCGCTTGGTCGCGGTTACAGCTCTCTCTCTCTCTCTCTCTCTCTCTCTCTCTCACTCTATATCGCTTTAATTGCAGCCAGTCGATGGGCAACGTTGCGTATGATTAACACAACAACAGCAGCAAAGCACACACACACATCATATGAATACATGCATGTCGCCCTGCGGCAAGAGTTTGCCATTAAGTTTACTGACACCAAAACGAAAGCCAACAACTTCATAAATAACTTATGAACTTCTTCCGCCTCGTCCACGAACTTTTAAATGATCGCACATAATGAGACAAAAAACGTTTACAGCCGCTCTGTGTGCAATCGATTGCAATACGTTGGCCAGGCCATAAATTTCGTTAAATGTGAGCTCCGATAAAGCCACCATAGAAATGTCAAACGACACTAAATGCATTTGCTTTCATAGAGCAAAATTTATGTGCGCTTTTTATGTGATAGACTAAGATATCATTTTTTTCTTTCGGTTTCAATGATCATAAAATTTTTCTTTAATTCAATATATCCGTTTTATCACATATTTATAACTTTATATTTTCAATCAATTTAATTTGATTTATTAAAAGTCTAAAAAAATTTTACTAAATGGTATTAAGATTTTATTAAGTTTGCATTTTTAATAGTTTTTATTGGTACTTATTTCTTAAAAACAGAGTATAAGCAAATACTTTTTATTAAAAAAAAAAAAACATTTTATTGGAAAGCTTATGTGAAAGAAAATTTACAAAGGTTGATGCTAAAAGATCAGAAACAATACAATTTACAAGAAAATTTGGCGCTTTTTAGTTGAACAACTATAAAAAATATAAAATTCAAATATAAAATTTGTCATAAACATTTATATCAAATTAAGCTACTGTTTGAATTGAATATATGATTTTTATTATGCATTATTAATATATTATTTTTAATAGATTTTAAATTTTATTTATATTTGAAGAAAATTTAAATCAAGTAAGAAAGCTACAGTTGAGTGTGCACGACTGTAACATACCCGCTACCCATTTTAAATAAATGCAAAACAAAGACTTAAAAATTCTTCAATATAACAAAGGCTATATTTGATATATTTATATACATAGTGTCGAAAAAATGATAGCTCGATCTCTTATAGTCGCTGCGGACTGATGGACATGGCAATATCGTCTTGGTTGTTGAGGTTGATTAATAATATATATTCTTTTTGGGGTCCTTCTGCCCGCTACATACATTTCCTACAGGCACAAAAATAATAATACCCTTCTACCGTGTGGTTAAATGGTATAAAAATTATGTTGAATGCGTTTTATTTGAAGTAATTTATTTTAAATAACTATATTCATTTTATTTTTCGTATTTATAATATTATTGATGTAGTTTTGTATTCAATTACTTATTTTTCTTAAAAAATATGCATAAGCGAAGTTGCTTTTATTTTGTAGAGTATTCTTAAGGCTATGCAGCCCGTATGTGCGATTAAGAATGTCCATTTAAATTAACTGCTGAATATTTGATGGCTTGGACAGAGCTCTTGGGAGATTCTTTTGTGTGTGTGTGTGTGTGTGTGGGTGTATGGGAGTGTGTGTATGGGTGTTGTGCGTGTGCTTTCGGTTAGTTTGATTGAGTTAAGAATGTTGGCAAGGACATTGTACCAACATGTGTAGCTTTCTTGTACCACATGTAATACACTGTCTAAAGATGTCGATTTGGAATGGGGATGTGAGATGGAGAGGGGGGTTATGTGGCGCAGGGCTTTGATATATGCGCATTTGCCGACTTGACAAGCTTATCATGAATCATTTGGCCAAATCATGAATAACAAGCAATTATGCGGGTCGATTCAAACGGAGAATTCGCAATCTCCAAGGAATGCAAATCGACAAATCGCCTCAGCTTCAAGGTGTTTCCAATGCACAGTTATCTAAGTGTGTGTGTAAGTGTGTGTGATAGTACGATAGTGTGTGTGTATGTGTGTGTGCTACAGACAGCTGTCAGCTGAGCAGCTGGAACTGATTTATGCATCGCATATCCCATTTTGCTCTTAACCCAAGCGCACTCTCAGTCTCAGTCTCTGTCTCAATTTTAGCAACAGACACAAAACTTGAACGTTGAGCGTCCCTGCAGTTGTCTTTCTTCCCCCTCCGTTTCCCACCCCCGTATCCTTGTCTTTCTCATAGAGATCAAAGTCACTGACAAAGTGTAAGAGGAGGAGCGCAGGAATAGGGGGAATGGGGGGAGGGGGGTAGCTTCATGTTACTAGCTGGGATTCAACTTTTTCGCCTTTGTCATAAGTTGTTTAATTATGTGTGCAGAGCTTCGGCGTTTTCGTCTTCGTTTTCGTCTTCGTTTTCGTATTCGTCGGGGGCAGCAGACGAAGAAGAAGTCACCTAATAATTCATGCTAAATGCACGCCCCGCTCTTTAAGCAATTTCATTTAATTTTCATTAGCGAAAGCCGCAAATTGGTAGCAACACAGCAGCCGCTGCCAAGCAAAAAGAAAACTTTTGGCCCCAACATTTTTCATTAATATTAAAATATTCAAATTGTGAAAAAGCCGTCAGGCTTCAGTCGGGTTAAAGGGATGGCTGCTGATGTGGATGCCGAACAACAGCAGCAACAACAGCAACATTTTCTTGTGTTCGTCATGTATAACAAGCGGTTAGGGGCGTGTCCCTTTTACGCCCCCTTTCCCTCACACACATATTCAGCGAGTGCGAGAAATTTGAAATTCATAGATTGTTGTTGAGCCATTTTGGTGGGTAAATAAATGCAATTATTAGTATTTCCGCGATGAACATTTCAATTAGGGCACAGAAAAGAGAATATACATATATTCGTTTATTCGTACCTCGTTTATTTCGAGTCCATCCAGCCTAATTGAGCATCCTCGGCTTAGTCGTTGCCGCTTTTTTTTTTCCTTTTTGCTGGACTTAAGCGCTCCAGCCTCCACTTTCATTGTCAGCAAATTGGCCAAAGCTTAGGCGGTTGCTTTAGTGTCGATTTTAATTAAGCGACGACGTCAACAGAATTTCACAATTCCCACAACACTCACTTCCTCGCTTCCCCCTCCAAAAGACGCAAAAACCGGCTGGGCATCCTATCAAAAAAGCAATGCGAGTGCCCCCGAGATTCGTAGCACTGGATCGAGGCTTCTGCTGAAATCCTAGCGACCCTGGCCATAAATCAAATAAACGCCAACTAAGCCGAATCAGTAAAAAGAAATATCAAGCTGGCAATTGAACATAAGCTCACACCGCACACTTGATGCTCTCTCTCTCTCTCTTTCTCCTCTGAACATTTGAAGCAGACAAGAGGGAAATTTAAGAAGTTGAAATATTATTTTTGCTGGTTGCTTATTGAAATTTAAATTTAATTTCTTTATATTAAAACATAATGTAGACTATTTAATTGTTTTCACAAATAAAATGACAGTGAAATAATTATTTTATTTAACATTTTTATTAAAATACATATATTAATTGTGTTAAAAATTTCTTCTTTTTAATTTAACATAACTTAGACTTTTTATTTGTCCTACTTAACTAACTAACTTTATTAATCGTATTTTGCACTCTTTTTTTGGTTTTTCCAATCAGAATACAACAAGCAAAATAAGATTGAAATTTAAAAAAAAATTGTTTTTGGATTGAAGACATAATCAATTTATTTTTTATTAAATTTTATTTACAAAATGTAATTCCTTCCATTAAAACCTAAATATTTAATTATTGTGCAAATTAAATTGCTACAAAAAATATTCATTTGTTTTGCATTTTGTATTGTATATTAAAATTATGAAGCATATTGTTTATCTATTTTTATTACCTAAGCTTAATCTAATTGTTTTTAAATTACGACTGAGCCAACTTACTAACAAATTTTATATTTTTATTAAGGTATTTTCCATTTTCTACTCAATTTAAATTTATAACAGATATGAATTGTTTACATTTTTCGTGTTTATTTGGTATTTTACAATAATTGAGTTTAATTAACGCTATTTTTTAAATCAATTTTCAAGTTATTAATTGCATCTGCAGCAAACTTTATAAGTGAGTTATCAAACCCAATTTGTATTGTTTTCTGATGGACCGACAACAACGCAGTGCAAAAAAAAAGGTGGACTGAGTGCTTAGTAGACGCTGTTTTGCTGCTGGCCACGATGTGTACGGTGTGTGTGTGTGTGTGAGAGAGTATATATGTGTGTGTGTGTGAAGGTGTGAGGGACAGGGCTACGTTTGGCGGCATGTCTCAGTTCACGGTCAGAGCACATGATAAAAATTGACACCATTGGCCGGAAGAGCCACTTCGACTCTCACTTGGCTAGCAGCAGCAGCAGCAGGCAGTCATTTAGTCAGTCAGTCAGTCAGTCAGTCAGTGAGTCATTCATTCAGTTAGTCAGTTAGTCAGTGAGGCAGTCAGTGAGTGAGGCAGTAAGTATTGTGAATGGCAACTGTTGGGACACTAAAAAGGCCTCGCCTGCGTTTTGGCCTGTAATAAAAATGTCATTGCATTAGTGCGAGTGTCTCACAAGTGTGTGTATGTGTGCATGTCTCAGAGAGTGTGAGAGTGTGCGTGAGTGTGTGTGCGGGTGTAATAAAAGTTTAGTATGTGTCACATTGTATGCTATATCCTGCTGCTGATGTTGTTGTTTATAACCTCGTGTTGTTGCTCTTGTTGTTGACCCCACATGCATTAGCCTCTAGACCGGAAGTTGGCACTTTACAGCAATGCGCCTCTTGGACATTGTGAAAGGCTTTAGAGACATAGAGAGAGAGAGGGAGAGAGAGAGATACATGGCAATATTTTGCCATTTGCCATGCAGATTATGGCATTGTGTGTCCCCATTTGCAAAAGCATCATCACACACTCACAACTTCGAAGTCAGCACACAGCTCTTCACTCCGCATTTCGTTGTTGTCCTCAGCTATCCTCTTTTTTCTCGCATTCTCGTATTTGTTTTGTCCTTGAGTCCAAGTGACCGTCAAAACGTCTGTTCAGCTGTCCATCAGAGTACGTCTTTCTCTCTGTCTCTGCTGTCTGACTGTCTGTTAGCGACATTTGCCTTGATTGATTCGATTTGACTTAATTTACGCATATTAATCATACGCCCCGTGGCATACCCAACCAAATAAACCAAATCAAAGCAGTTGTAGAGCGCGAAACGCAGTTAAATCAACTCTCAAACTTATTCGAGGCAAAGCAAACAACATTTCACTGCTCCGGGGGCTGCTGCGTGGAAAAAGTAATTATGCATAAAGTATACGCCAGGGTGGCCGGGATGCAGCAGCAGTGGCAGCGGCAGCATTGTGAGTTCAACGTCTACGTTTGTCTTTGCCACGCTGTGAAATTGGGGCACGTCGCATAGGCCTAATGAGTACTAAGTACTCGGGTACTCAGTTGGCCTAGCTGCTCACTGACTCGACTTTCAGTCTGCGTCGCTTTCCACATGATGCCTGCCGCTTGCTGCCTGCTTGCCACTTCCCACTTCCCACTTGCCACTTGCCGTTTGGCGTTATTTATTGATTACGTGTCATATCACTCATACGCTCCGTTATGTGCCGCTCGGTTTCGCTTCGATTGAAATGTAACGCAAGTGAAACGTGCCATAACACAGAGGCGTCGATGGCGATGGGTTATGACGGAGGACCGAAACTTGTGCAAATAATTAAGTGCGCTTAAGTGATTTGCTCGATAGGGACACAGCATCTAACTTTGACACACACACACACACACACACACAGCGAGGTGGAAGCGGAGGGGCAGCTGAATGGCAGATGGCATCACAGAGATAGATGATGACGATGACGATGACGATACAGCCAGCGGCACAAATGGGTCATCAATTTTGTCTCACAAATTATGTGACTGTGAATGCCGCGCTCCTCGTCGTCTTTTAACTCAGACCGATGACCCCCTCGAGGCGAAACGTTTGAAGTTCAACTGCCTTTCGCTTTCACAAAAAAGAAGCAGTAACATATAGAACATCATTTAAAATTCAACAAATTAAAAATAGACACGTTTTTACATTATACAGGAAAGTCACCAGCAATTTATTGGCCTTTCGCAATTTTTCCCTAAAGTTTCCGCCTGTCTCTGTTCTCCATAAATTAATAATTATTGTAAAATGATGACACCCACACCCAATGAATTGCCTGGAAATGTCATTGAAGTAGCAGTTTATTTCATTTCAAATTTACTTTTATATTGACCTTTCTTTGGCACTGTTTATGTTTTATTATCATATTTTCTTGCAAAAAAATTACTATATTTTCGTCTTCAAAAAGTTGCATTTTTTTCAATATTTTCTTACTTTAAATACTTGTTTTTTTAATATATAATCCTTTTATTTTTTATTATTTGTGTTTAAATTCAAATCCTTTAAGTAGTCTTGTTATAAATTAAATATTTATTTTTTAATAGAAAAGACACATATTTTTTTCGTTTTTATTTTTGGTTTCAATTAAAATTCTTTAAACATTTATTTTTAAAATTATTTATATATTTATTTCATTTTCATTTGGATTTACATCGAAATAAATATATTTGTACATATAACTTTTATTTTATTATATTTTTAGCTTCAATTAAAATGTGTATGTTGTCTTGTTATTATGAAGATTTTATTTTTAATATAATTGTTTCATGATTTTTTTTTATTTTCAATTAAACACTTTTCTTTAATATAAAATATGTACATTTAATTTTGACTCAATTCAAAATAAAAATGTTTGTTTTATTATAATATAAAAATTGTATGTAGTCTTCTTAATATAAAGATTTATTTTACAATGTAAAATAACATTAGTTTTAGAATATTTTCTCTTTATTCAATTTAAGTTCGATAAGCATGTATTTTTTTTATATAAAATCCATTATTTAATTTATGTTCTGTTTAAAATATATTTGTTTTATTTATAAAATAAATTTATTTCATTATTTTGTTGGCTTCAATTAAAGTTTTTCGGTAGTCTTGCCAAACATTTACTTTTAAATATAAAATATATTTACATATTTAATTTTTTATTTTGGGTTTCTTCGAAATAAATATATTTAAATACAAATAAATATGTTACTGTTACTCCACTTCGTAAGCATAATTTGCACATTATTATTTTAATTTATTTTAATTTGAAATCCTTTAATTTATTACAGTTTCTCTCGCCTACGCTAAAGGCATAAACCTCTCATAACTATGTATGTATGTATATGTACGAGTATATCAATTTATAATTTATTATATAAGCAACACTGAAAAGGGGATTTTAAATCGAAATGTCTGTGAAACAAGCGAAGCATTTAATCTGTGTGTGAACGGTGAATTGGGTTGGGCAACCCTGCACTTTCATGCCATAATTAATAGCTGAAGCAGAACGAAGCCTGCTTTGGCCCAGATAAGTGTTAATTTGGAAGACAGAGGACGCACAAAGGACTGCAAATTCAGAAATCAATTTGATATCTTGTCTACACCGTGACGAGAAGGAATGAAAGGGAGAGTGAAAGTAACAATTACTTTGTGTGGTTTCCTCAGGCTGTGTGTGTGTCTTATGGGCTCAGAGGCAGCAGCAGAAGCAGAAGCAGAAGCAGCAGCTGTCTTTGATCAAAATGTGTAATTTTTCGGTTCTGTTGACTCAACAAATTTGTACGAGATGTTCAAACAATTGCTGAAGAACTAAGAACTAAGAACTGAGATGTGAGTTGTGATTTCGATTCTGATTCTGATTGTGATTGTGATTTTGAGACTCGAGATTTGTGTGTGTAAGTGGGAAAGTGGAAAGTGGAAAAGTGATTGTGGCTAACTCTGATGCTTTGTTTGACTGCGCCCCCAGGCTCATCAACAAAATTGCAGCCACATAAATCCCAATGGCCTGCAGCTGCAGGTAGCCAGGCAACCGGAGACCCAGAGACTTCTGGGTCTCTGAGTCTGGGCAAGGGCAATGGCAAGGTCAACTTTCCTGCTAGCCAGCTGCCAGCTGCCAGTACACTTTGCTTTGGCAGTTGCAAGGACTGACTACACGTTGCCAGCTTCTTTTTGAAAGCAGAGCGAGGGAAGGTCGCTTGTAAGTTACCGCAAGCTGCAACTAAGGAGCAAGGTTTCAGCAGGCTAAACGAGAACACGTTTCGCCTGCTGCCAGCTGCCTGACTGCCTGACTGCTGCCCCTTTTTGCTCTCAAGGTTAGCGTGGCAATTAATGTTGCAATGTCTACACACACACAAAGAAACACATACAGTTACACGTGTTGTCTCCCCGTTTGGTTGTGATATTAAAAATGCATTTCTCATATGCCGAGCCGAGCGCAAATAAATATGAATAACTCAAAAGCGCATTTTAATTAACTGTCCGCCATTGTGCTGCCCAAAACCACCTAAAACCCTCTTCAACTATCTCTCTCTCTCCCTTTTTCCCTCTCACTCTCTTTGTGGTTGCCGCTGGCCTCTATTTAATGCAGCATTGTCACCTCCCACAACAGTCAATTAAATGCCCCAAATGCAATGGCAGCCACTGTCAGAGTTACACTTACACTTACAGTTACAGTTACATTCACAGTTACATTTACTGTTACAGTTACAATTGCAATTGCAATTGCAGCGACAGTTAGCTGTGGAAACTGGTTGCAGTTAAGGTAACAGTTACAGCCTAAAATCTCTGGCTAATGAAATGAAACTCGATTTGTGTAAACACGAACTACACAAATGTATAGTGTGGCATAACAGTGGCTACTAAATGTAGGCCTACGCGTTGGTTGGCTTGCTCGATTAAAGCGCTGCAGTTTCATGCATATTCATTTGCAGCTCTTACATTTTTAATGACCATCATAAAGTTAGCACTTATTCAAATGTTTATTTACGTGTGCGTGTTCATAGCTTAAACATAAATTGCAGCATTAAATGGAATTTAAAATAAGTATTTATAACTATTTCTTAAGTTACTATACATTCATTGGCCAACAAACTGCAAATTAAACTTGAATTTATAAACAGAATTAAAGCTATTAGAATTAAAAACAACTCTCAACTTATTTAAATTTACTGGAACAACTTCTTAAAACATTTTATTTGTGGTCACCATAAATAGAAATTAAATTTTATACACAGAGAAAAAGAAATAAAGATTGATAAAATAAAATCGTGAAACAAAATTTGTGGCTTGATAAAAACTTAAAACAAGAATTTTTAAATTGCAAATTTTGAGATTGAAATCTTGCTTCAAGAATGTTTTTCGAGAGATTCTAGATTTTAACATATTCTTAATTTTAACACGTTTTCTCTTTCTGTGTACAATTAATTGATTATAGCAAATTTTACTAAGTGTGAGCTTACTGTTTAAATTTACATAGCGAAGTAGTTCCAGCATCTTAGCATTTTATTGACATTAATAATAACTGTCAATTCATTAAAATTTACTACTTCACATTGATTAAATATTTTATTAGAATTCACAAGAAGATATCAATTTATTTGTGTACGTTAATTGATAACTAAAAACTATTTGCTAGCCAAATTGAAAACATTAAATAATTTGCTACATTTAATATTTTATTACAATTTAATTTAGCTATAAGTTGATTTAATTTTACTTCGCCTAAATAAATACACATTTATGTGTAATTTATAAGCTTAAAACTGCATTCATATTTAAACCCCCTTTTTATATGGTATATAGGAATATTTATCATTAATTTATAATCAATTTGAACACTCGTAAAAGTGTGTTTGATTTCCATTGAAATGCGAATAATATTTACAGTTGACAATTCGCACAACGAGCTACAGGTTTTAGAGCAATGAAAATCAGTTCTAATCATTTATGCGCAGGCATCATAAATTCCGCTCAATGCGTTTTTATTTGTTGTATAGTAAATCGAGCTTGCGGGCCGCATACTTTTCTAATACGCTCTGATGGCTTTTGTCATAAATTTTTTTTGGGGGGAGCGCCATCAAAAAATGTGTCAATAAAAGTTGTGTTAATTTGTAAAACGCGCGAGACCAGAACGAAAAAGTATAGTACAACAATTTCAATCACTGCATGGAGGGGAGGTGGTGAAGTGGAGTGAGTGCTCATAATTATGAGCAATGGCAAAAGGAATGCGGCGGGAATCGACAACTTTGGCACTTTAAGTGCTTCGAGAATATTTCTCAATGTTGTTGTTGCTGCTGTTGCTTATTGCAATTTAATTAAGAAAAACAAAGTAGAAAATTTTACTGCTGGCAAAGCGACTTAATAGCAGGCTGATGCGGTGGCGGGGTGGTAAATACGAGGGGGGAGGGGGGAGCACTAGCTTTGTGGAGGCGCTTGGCTTTTTGCTTGCCTGTACCTAGAGGGGCAAGTGGTTCGAGAGGAGATGGAGGAGGAGAAAAAGACTAACGAAGCGTGCCATGATTTGCCTTTGGCTTCTCGCGGTCTTTTGTTTGTCTGTGTGTGTGTGTGTGTATGTGTGTGAGTGTGTCACTGTGTGAGTGCGAGTTCAAATACGAGTAAAAATTAGGAAAAAGAATATACTTGAACACAATAAAGTAAAAGCAAAGCGAAAAGGAAAGCGGAAATGATGTGCGGCCATTTTGAAGAGACAAAGCCGGCGGCCAACAAAGCGGCGAACTGAAGAACTGGAAAAGTGGCGAACAGTAGCGGAGAGAAAGAGAGAGATATAGAGGGGGAGGGAGAGACGCAAAACTCGTTACAGCTGCGGTTGCCCTGTCAAACAACTCGGCCAGCTAATGGTTTCTTTATTATACCCGCTACTCAGAGGGTAGAAGGGCATGATAACATTTGTGCCTCCAGAAAATGTACTCCATAAAATATATTGTACATATATATTCCTGATCACTGGATCGTCATAGGTTCTCTTTTGTATTGGTTGACTATGTGGAAAATTTGAAATAAATATTGCAATTATAACTTTCAGTATCTTTTAGCATATATTGGTATATATGCAGATTGGGTATACATTAAATTAAATATATATTTTGGTATATTTCAGTATTTCTCAGCTCAGTAATATTTCAATATTCCAATAAATTTGGTATATTTTTTATATAAATTAAATATGGTATACGAAATATACATTTTAGTATTTTTCGGTATTCGAATTGGGTACAGTAAAAATCTATTTTAACCAATTTTAGTATTTTAAGTATATAAATTCAGTATATTTTTCGAATAATAGCACTTCACTTAACTTTTATTAAAAATGGGCAGCAGTAACTTACAGTCGAGCACAACCGATTGTATTTTTCTTACATATTTTTTGTATTTCTTTTTATGCTTCCCCCCCGCTATTTTTCTTTTTACATTTTATTCACAATTTTCTTTTTGTTTTTGTCATTTTTGGAGCTTCAAGTCCATGTCAATTATTTGCATTTTGGTTTGGATTTGATGTGGCAAACAGACAGAAAGATAGACGGACGGATGAACAGTAGGTAAACGAGCGACAGTTAAAAGTGCTTCGATTGCATGCAAGAGGGCGCACGGTCTACAAATCTGAAAAACAGCAGCGGGGTCAAGCACAACCAAAGAAGCGAAGAGTGTGTGTGTGAGTGTCGCAGCACTTGCTAGCGCATTGAGGCGCTCATGCATAATTCCCGTTGGCCGCGCTTGAGCAGAGCTCTGCTGGCCATAACCATTTGGCTGCCATTTTTAGCATGCCCGCAAAACTTTTTGCCCAGCAGCAAAACAAAAAAAAAAGTAGAAGGAACAAAGTTGAATGACCACAAAGCATGCTGTTTGTTTTGTATTTGTTTTGTGATCAGAATTGATATGAAAATAATTATCGTCGCAAAACAAATTCTAAATAAAGTATATTTTAAAGAATCGCATTTATAGCAATTAAATGAAGCAAATAGCAACAATGTTATGTGGGAGAAATACAAAACTTGCGTTGTAAAACTTTGTTTTGCCAATGTTTGTTTTATGCAATTCTTCGATCAAGAGTGATCGGGTTGCTTTAAAATAATTCAGGCGGAAGTGCAGAGTCTCAAAAGAGCTGGAGGAGAAATAAAGGGAACTTGACTAACGTCAAGAGAGACGTCTGTATTTGTTGTCACTCATCCTAGTACAATTTATTTAGTTGCTACACAATTCTTGGCTAAACTACCCGCTAGTAATAAATATATTGCGTGGCATTAAAAGATGGGAGCAATGCAGCAGGCGGAAGGTCGCAACATGTGTAAGCGAGATGCTTGAATTGCATAATTATGCAATGCGTTGGCGTTTTGCGGCCTCTGCTCTGCTCTGCTCTGCTCCTGATTCGGATTCTGATTCAGATTCTGATTTGCATATTTTTATGCTGCGAGTGTTATTCAACATTACGCATGCGTCGTCGTGTGTGTAAGTGTGTCTGTGCTCGCTGGCAACGTTATGAATATTGCGTATTAAAATGCAAATTAAAGCCAAATTAGCACGCCTTTCAAGTGGGCGTAAAGTGCCGGCTCATGGATGATGTATGCTACACTTATTGCTGCCGTTGCCGTTGCTGCTGCTGTTGCTGCTGCTGCTGGTGATGTTGCCATAGCAATGGCAATGCCTGACATGTGAGTGTGACACGAGTCGCCTTGAATTAGTCGACAAAGTCGACCGACAACTGCAGCCCATGTGTAGCAGTAAATCCCACAATGGACACTCGACTGGGGAATAAGTTCGTTGCTTCCTTCCAACTCCTCCTATTTCCTTCTCTGCTGTGACAATGCGCACTTGACCGCAATCATTCAATTTCCAATTTCATGGATTGCCCCCCAATGGCAATTATGCTGCGTGTGTCAATCATCTGACACTAGCATAAATCTACTTCCCCTCTCTCTCTCTTGCTGGCTCTCTCTTTTAAACTCAAAAGTGTGTGCTGTCTTTTTTACTTTGTGAATTTTTATGCAGTTTACGATTGTGAATGAGTTTCACATTCATTTATTTGGCACCTCGTAAACTTGACAGTCGCTCACACTCGCTCACAATTTTATGTTTACCACAAAACTCAAACACACATCGTTACTTATGTATGTGTTTGTGTGTGATAAAATTGTCACAAAGTGTGTAATTTATTACCGTCGCTTTTTATGGAACTCAATGCTGGCAAAAACTTTCTTAATAAGATCGATTCGAAAATTGCAATTTTTGCTCTCATTTCATTACTTTTTCCCACTCATTAAAAGCTGCTATAAAGCGAGTTAAGAATGTGGCAAAAGTTGTATATTATTTAATGACGATCGACATTGATATCGGTAATCACTGGATCTCACTTGCATTGGTTGGCAATCTGGTATATTTTGTACTATACTAGTTTTAGCTTTTGGTATATTTCAATATATAGAGATAAATGAATTGGGTACAAAATATGGATTCTGGTATATGTAATTTTATTCAGTATATAAATTCGGTATATTTTTACAATAATACAGCAATGCTTAACTTTTGTTGAACAAAAGCAGCTAGTATCCTATAGTCGAGCACACTCGATTGTAGCTTTTTTACATTATTTGTATTTCCTTTTAAGTTAAGATTGTGGCAAAAGTTGTATGTTTTTTAATGACGATCAATATTGATAGCTGAAATCACTGGAATTTGAAATTTATCTTGCGCACGAAATGGAATTTTAATTGAATTTAAATTCATATATGATAGAACAAAAACTTGTTCGTTTGTTGCCAACATTTTGAATTTGATGAATTTATCAAAAATGTTTGCAGTTGAATGCGTCGCACTTTTAAAGAAGAAGAGCAGAACGTCGATGCCAAAGCATTAGCTGCGCTGTTATCCGTTAATTAATTTGCGGATTATTTGGCAATGGGGAGCAATGCAATTTGTTTTTTGTAATACATGCTTTAAAGCGTATGTATAACAATATCATTGAGTTTTTATCACGGCGCTGCCTTTGATGGCACATCAAGTTACAGGCATAAGCATAAGCATAAGCATAAGCATAAGTACAAGAGGATGTGAGGACAATTTGACTGTCTTCTGGTTGTCACCTGGCCAGGGACAGAGACTGAGACTGCTACTGAGACTGAGACTGAGACTGAGACACGAGACAAGGACAGCGACAGGCCAATGTCAATGCTAGCGACAAGGTGACGGCAGAGTGAGAGCTGTGCTCAGCTACCCTGACTGCTCGTAAAGCGCGTGTAATGCCGTTAATACCAATTTCAGTGCTTACAAATTGCGCATACGACGCGTGTGGCAGAGCATGGCATCGCGTGGTCTGGCATGGGTGACAGCAGCAACAACAGCGACAAGCGTAACTTATTTTTGCTTAGGAAATGGAAATTTCAATATGTCAGCGACAGCAGCAGCATCCGCGTGTTTGAACCCGAGAGGCAACACACACACTTACACCCACACTCACACCCACATACGCTCGCTGTAACAGCAACCAATAACAACTTCAAACATCTACGCAAACCCTCAGCACACTGTCAGCTGTCATATATCCTCCGGTGTTTATTGACAGACGTGTCTGTCAGTCTGCTCTTTCTAGTGTCTCCTGTCTCCCTCTCAATGCGAGCGCTGCATAACTTTCCCCAGCTGGCAACTTTAATTAGCATTCTGACTTATTGGGAATTGTAATTGTATTGCTCTCTCTTGCCTTCTCCTCTCTTGTTTCTCCTGTCCTCCGCTTGTGAACACATCCATTCCTAATACAATAACGAAAATTGTTCGTATCTTAATCGTATTACTAAAGCAGTCGTCCACAATCACAATGCCACAAACTGCACGACAAGTTTTTGAGAGTAACTCAATTCTTTTAACACATTTCTTTTGTTGCCAATTTCTATTCTCTGGTTGCAGACCTTGCACTGACTTTTGCTACAACTGAAATTGTATTGCGATCTCTGAAATGAAGTATTTTCAAAGTCGAAAATGTTTTTGATTTACCAATTTATTTTGTGGTTAGCCTTGAAATGCGTTTGACTGCCATTGAGATTGTGTTTCGAGCTCTTTTACGAATATTGCTTAAACATTTTCAAAATGAGTTTTTATTTCTCGGTTTACTTTGTGGTTATCCTTGAAATGAAGTGGGAATGCGATTCGATCTCTGAAATTAATATCTTTAGTTGTTTACTTTAGAACATTAATATTTTTAAAATTAAAAATGTTTTTGATTAATCAATTTATTTCATAGTTAGTCTAGTTGCTAATAAATAACTTGAAATAAGTTACACCACAATAAAAACTGTTATTCTATCTCTAAAATAAATACTTTGTAGGGCTGAATATTAATACTTGAAATAAGTTTAACGACAATTGAGATTG
This sequence comes from Drosophila nasuta, assembly GCF_023558535.2. Taxonomy (NCBI): domain Eukaryota; kingdom Metazoa; phylum Arthropoda; class Insecta; order Diptera; family Drosophilidae; genus Drosophila; species Drosophila nasuta. Next base: position 8,332,992 of record NC_083459.1, on the reverse strand, counting down.
TGATCTCTTGAATGCTTAAATATATTCAAAGAATTGGAAGTATTTTTGATATATATATTACTTGTGCTTATATTTACGAACTTAGTTTTACTTCAATTCAAGTTGTGTTAGAATTTCGTAAATGAATGTTTTCAAAATTGAAAATGTTTTAGCTTAGTCGGTATTCTTGAAGTTAGTTTGAATACCATTAAAATTGTGACCATGATTTTGATTTATCTAGTTGGTCGCAAACTTGTTGAATTAATGGTTTTCAACTGCCATTAAGCTTAGCTTAGGGCATTGAAAAGTCGTTTATTCGATAAAGTTGCAAGCCAATTTTATGTAGTATGCTTTTGAGCGTCGCCTGGTGAGAAGTACGACCAACTAGTGGTTGCTGCCTTGATTGGCGTTGGCACCAATTAGTAAATCAATTAAAAGTTTCGCTTGTCAACGAGTCCGCACACACACTCACACTCGCGCGACGAAAGGGGCGTGGCATTTAAAGCACATTTGCATGCACATTCCGAAAGTAACTTTAGCTGAGATCGAAATTGAAACGGAACGAGTTAAAAAAGCTAAAGCGTTTTGGCGAGCTTTGAATGTTTTAGCATTAAGTGAGAAACATAATAATATATTAATAATAGCAATAACAATAGTAATAATAATAACAACATCAACACAGTTAATAACAACGAACGCGAGACGCGCTATTGAGTAATAATAAAAACGAAAGAAATATTAGAGAAACGCGTGCAAAATGTCGGTGGACTTGAGCGCCCAACAGGAGCCGACGATATCCGTGATAACCACTGTGCCGGTGGCTCAAAATGGTGGCGAAATGGACGCCCTGCTGCTGGGACGCATTGGGGTAAGTGTTGTCTGAAGTAGTCGTAGTCGTAGTCGACATGCAATTAAACATGCTTACATCGAACTCGAACAACAGCAACAAGAAATACAACAACCAAAACTAAAACTATTCTCGTACTCTCGACTACAAAATACTTGCATTTATTTCTCCTTTCAAAAAAAAATTACTAAATTAAAGCAAACTTACAAAGTAGCAAAGTGCGTGACGCCTAGCCAACAAATATATATATATACCATATATAATATATAGTAGCCATATACATATATATATATATGTATATATTTGTATGTATGTCTTTGTCTGTATACGCACAAAAGTTTCAATTGGCGTGCATTTTAGCTAGACAAATATTTGACTTGGCTTTCGTTTCGTCTTGTTTTTTTCACTCTCTTGTTCTCTCTGCTTTTCTAGTATTCTTGTGTCATTTTCTCATTCATTTCACACTTTACTCTAGTATTTTGCTCTGGCAAATAAGTGTAGAACTCAAGCAACTTTGCTTCTCTCTCTTTCTCTGTTGGCTGCGTGCGCGTAATTCGCCCCATTGAATTGAATTATGTTTTCTTCTTCATCTTCGTTTTGTCGCTATTAACTTTTATTATTAACTGGAAACGTAGTTGCAACCCGTTCTGAAAAGAAACGCTTTACCTTTTGACTAGGATACATCAAATATATATAGTATAACTATTTCTTAGCTAAACACTCGCTCGCTCTCTCTATCTCTCTCTGAACTCTTAAGTGCTGACACTGTTTAACATCTTCACTTCACCTTCACCTTCACTGCCAACTTCAACTCAGTTCACAAAACTCAGCGTAAGTATTGTAGTGAATAATTAATAGTAAAGTGTTTATTCAACCGCACACAGCTGAAGAGACACGCCCAGGTATAGATATATACGTAGATATATATACCATATACTATATGAATATAGCTTAGATATATCCTATCACAAACGTTGCTTCGATTCAGTTGCTTCGCGGCATTTTTCACAATTGCTTCAATAGAAAAATAGAAGTGCCTTTGGCTCGATACAAAAATGGTTTTAAGCCTACACAACTATGTCGATGATGTGCATGAGCAAGCAGAGGTAAACATTATTTACTCTATACCACACACCCGTCGGATACTTAATATCAGCTGGCTGCAAGCCATTTTATTTGAATTAAACAAAACACAATGCAAACGCTGATGCACACACACTTCAAGGTATTTTAAATGCTGTCTATTATTGTAAAATTAACTTTGAAATAACATTTCACACATATTTTCATAATTTCTCATTTACTGAACTGCAATTCAATAAACAGACTTTTAACTTACAACGAATCGATAGCCGCTTTTGTTATTAATAATGTTGCGTGTCCTTGGGATGGGAATGCAAAAACTTTTCGAATGCATTCAACTTGTTTATAAAGCCGTTATATCATTTAATACTCACTTGGCTGCGTGTTAATTAGAAAGCTTACGACTCGCAGCACACGAAGAAACAAGCAACAAAAACCAAAAAACAATTGCTAACTTTTTGCTGCCGCTGAGCTAGTTTATTTCTATGGCTGCAATGAATGCACATAAGAAGCTAAACGAAGCGCAGCGCAACGCAGTGAGTCGTGTGTTCAGGTAAGTGCTGTCCTGATAATTAAGTGGCCAAATTTAATTAAGCCCAAAAAAAACAAAAACAAAAACAAATGCAACTCAATCAAGCTAAAAGGCGGCAATAAAAAAAACAAACAGAGAATGCACATGCGCTTAGCACTTCAGTTTATTTTACGTTTCCTGCATTCCGTTTTCCTTTTTTTTCCTTCGTTACAAGTTCACACACCCTCGAAATGTTGCGTATACGCGGGGTTGTGCACTGCTCGCCTCATTATAATTGCGAATTAAAATTAATTCTGCTTATCGACACCCAAACGGAGTATCAGTTAGTCGGGCGCCCTTATTTGCTCTCGCTTCGTTTCATTGCGTTTCGTTCGTGTGTGCTGTTTTATTTTATTATTTTGTTGAAGGACACTCACAATGACGTCGTCGTAGTTGGGAGCTCATGTGAAACAAGCTCATTAAAGTGCCAAGTGCAGCCATTTGATTATGCTTCATAAAAATGAAAATAGAAATTCGACAAAGCCGCCGCTGCACTTGCTGCAACAGCTGTCGATGCAGTTCGCTTTCGTTTTCGTTTTTTTTTTTTTCAACTACTCTCTCAAATACCTCCACTTCATCATCACATTCATCCCTTTCGCCTCCGCTTGCTGCCTGCTGGAACAGTTAAGCCGTTTTCATGCCAACAGCAGCTGTGTTTTCTACACTAAGCCATAGCTCTATTCATAGTAGTTTTTCCTCCACTCATTTCTAGTTTTTGTTTTTCGCATTTTTGTGTTAAACCTTATTTTTGACAAGAAGGCGTCAGAATCCATAAAAAAAACTAGGTTCCCCTATCGAACGGAGCTTGTTTTTCGTTGTACAGTTTAATATTAAAGATACGACAGAGAAATGGCAATTGTTTAGTCTGCTGATTAAAAGAGGAGAAATGAGGTAATGCTGACTATGCTTTAAAATGTGTGCTTAATATATAAATTAACGAAAATATGCGCTTAGTAAGTGGTAAGTACCTGCTTATAAAGTAAATATGTATAATGTGTATATAATTTTTGGAATTTTTCGCAATTTATTTGAATATTGTATTACTACTTTAATTTGGTATTCCATAAAAACCTTAAAAGGCAGGCATATAAAGATGGTAATTTTAGTATTCGAAAATTAATCTGTAAGAATTTTTTAACAATACAAAATACTAACAATCTAATTTATTTTGCATAGTATTTTTTAACCGACGACTGTTTCAAACAATGATTATATTATTGCTTAAAATCAAATTTAAATAGAATGTGAACCGATTATTTAATGTATTTTTACAATATGATATTAGTATCATATTATTATTAAATTTTATATTTTTGATATAGTTTTCATTTAAGCTATAAATCTTTAAAATATAAATTAAATAATTGTTTCTTTTATAATTTAATATTCAAATTATTTCTTAAAATTACTTTTTTTTTGGAAAAATAATTAAATGAGAAATTTATAATTTAAAAATCAATAATTTTAAGTTATTTTTACAATACAATTTTGAATTAATGTTTTAATGCGATTAGCTCTTTTTGAAAAATAAATGAATAGGTTACCACAAAAAAGATTTTTCATATTATTTTTACATTACATTTAATTTACAAAACATTCATAAAATGCTTTACTGCTTTCTTTTAGCTTTTTCATGTAAATAAGTTGTATGTAGAGTATGCAAAATTCGTTCTGGTATTTGCTGCAGTAATACAAATTTCTTTTGCTTGTTTGATTTTCGTTTCACATGAGCAAAGAATTTTTTCTGGAAAATATTTCTTATGAAAATGCGAGAGCAGCTTCTGCATGGCATAGCAAGTATGCGACTGTGCATGTGAGTGTCTGTGTGTGTGCATACGTGTGTATGTGTGTGTGTGTGTGTGTTTTAGTGAGTTCCATAAAGGTAATCGAAATTTTTTAATCTTTTGCATCGCTAAACCAATTTGCTTATCGGGGAAAAGTGAGAAGCGCAAAAAAAGCTTTAAAGTTGTTGAGCAACTGCAATTAGTTGGCCAAGGGTGCAAGCCATATATGATTGGGGGGGCGTGGCAGGAAGAACGAAGAAGGGGGCGCAGACTGATGACTGTGACTGTTGCAATTTGGTAAATTGATTTGCTCAGCTGCTGGCGAAGATCTCACACACAAACAATGTGTGTGTGTGTGTGTGTGTCTCAACATGGATTGACATGGATCAGTGCAGTGCAATTGCAATTGAAACAACGAGCATTTTGTTGCGCCGCATAATTGATGAGCTGGACAGATGACGATATGACGCATATATGTAGACAAAGAGAGGGAGAGAGGGAGAGAAGATGGGCGCGTGTGGAGTGACTGACAGTGAATGAAGCGTTGCGCACGTTAATCGAATTAAATGCAGGCCACGTTGTCTCCATAGTCACCGCACACACACACACACGCTCACACACATACACACACACACACATACTTACGGACTCACGTATGGTTGTGATGAACCTGTACAATATGGCGTAACTGTTAGCCGAGAGCGGTAAGCTTGATTGAGTTCAAAATCAGATTTGTTGTTCGCCTCTCACATTGCAAATTGAAATAAAAACGAAACGTGACATTTGGTTGTGGCAACAGGCGCCCGCAGGCCTCACACACTCACACACACACACTCGGGCGAAACGGGGTATGTAAAATGTCTAACAATATGGCAGAGCAGTTAAAGCTGATTGTGGCAAAGGCACAGGGCGTAAACCCCTCGAAGCTATGCGTGTGTAAGTGTGTGTGTGTGTGTGTGTATGTGTGTGTTCTCTTCTCCCTTTTTTTGTTTCCTTTTTTATACCCGTTGCCCATAGAGTAGAAGGGTATTATAACTTTGTGCCTTCAGGAAATATATGTCACAGGCAGAAGAATGCAGCTCCGATTCTATAAAGTATATACATATATTCTTCATCAACCTCAACAGTCGAGGCGATATAGCCATGTCCGTTTATTCTTCTGTCTGTCTGTCCGTATATAACATTAGATCTCAGACTCTTCAAGAGATAGAGCTCAAATATTCGACAGCACTTGTTATGTTTACAGATTTAGTTTGAATATTTTGCCGAGCTCATTTACGCCCCGCCTAATAACAAGTCGAATTTTAAAGCCTAATAACAAGTTTAAATTTAAATTCGATTTTTTTGTAAAATAAACTTAAAATTAATTCTTCATGATTCCTAAAAATGTTGTTGCGATCAGATAAAAATTTTATATGTTAATTAAGAGAGTTAGAACGCTTACTTACTTAGTTACTTTCGGTGACAATCTGGAATATTTAAGTATATTGGTATATTTTGATCTCTATGTTATATTTTGATTATTGTACTATATCAATATCAAATTATAGCCTTTGATATATTTTATAATTAATACCACACTGTTTTACTCTTATTCACAAAGGGTAATGGGTATCTCAAGGTCGAGCACACTCGACTGTAACGTTTTTACTTGTTTTTTTTTTTTTTTGCTGTGCTGGGTGTCGTTTTTCTTTTGGGGTTGCGGGTGCCAAACAATCAAATAAAGTTTTGCGTTTTTACCCTTTTTTTCGATACTCGAGAGAAAGAGAAAGATGAAAAGCGAAAGCGAAAGCGAGAGTGCGACTTGCTTCGTATATTTTATTGTCAAAATCAATAGATGTCAGCATTTAACAGTTGCCAATGCCTGCTGGCGTTCTATGCGAGCATAGATCCTTACCTTTCCCTTTGCTCTCCCTTTGCCTCTTTCTCTGTTTCTCCCTCTCTTCCTTTCTGGCTGTCAGATGCTTTCGCTTTATTAGATTTTCTCGGTCGTTTGGCTCAGGTAAGTAATAAATATGTATATGTATATTTATGTAGTCGAGTCTAGTTAGTTTATCTATGCTTATTTATGCCCCTATCTACTAACTGTGTCTGTATTCTGTGTTCTTCCACCATCTCATGAATGCTCCAAAACACACACATCGAAACACACATCACACACACACACTCTCGTATAAATAATATCCTAACATATATGTATATTGCGATTGAAGCGCTGCAGCGCAACAATCAAAAGTTTAATGTGCCATCGTTTTAAAATATATATTATTCTTTTTCTCTTCTACTCCCCCAACACACACACACTCACACACACACACCAACACACTCGACCACGAATTGTATAACAACAACAACAAAAACAACAACTATAAACAAACAACTCATACATCCACACCCAAAAACCAAAACCAAATCCAATATATACTTTATGTACTTTTGTGTATCTCTGTGTCTATAAAAAAACTAAACTAAAAAACACAATAAAAAAAATGAAACTAACAAAAAAAATATATACTAAACACAAAAAACGCTGCAGCATTCGGTAAGTGCAAAACTGATTAAAATCTTTAATTAACTCGTTGTCCCTTGTTTTTTTGTGTTTCCCTTTCTTTATTTCTTTTTTGTCTCTGTGTGTACCACATGTTGTATGCATAATATTTTAAAGTTAACCAACAAACTGCCTAACCACAAATTGTGTAAACTTTATTTATAAGTTGAGATGAAAACATGAACTAAAAAGTTGATGCAACATGAAAATAAACTTAAGTAAAAGAGTTTACAATATTTTGAAGAATTATCAACTCGTTTGTTTAAGTGCGTGTGCTGCATTCATTTCTTTATTTCCAAGCAATTAAACTTTATAAGCTCAACAAAGGCTTCGCCAAATTCCTAAAATATGTGTCTGAGTGTGTGTGGCATACTCTTAATTAAATTTAGTGCACTAGCTTATTAGATTTCTTTCTCTGGAACTTACTTATTTTAAAACTCGCCTCAAGGTTAAAGGCAATGATGATGATGATGATGATGATGATGTTACGTATACCACTCGTTGCCTCTCCCTCACCCCCTCGTTGTGTGGCTGTGGCTGTGTGAAATGTGAAACTCACATAAATGAGCAAAAAGCAAGTTGTGAGGCGAACAGCTGGACCAATTCCATCACAGTTTGTGTTATGATTAATGCGGCAAGGCAAGCTCAAGCGTTGCGTAGTTCACAGAATTTATGAAGTTCAAAGCGTGGCTGCGACAGCATCCGCCTAGGACCATTCAAGTTGAAGTTGAGTGACTGTAAGACAAGAGACTTACCGCTCGCTCGCTCACCGCTCTTATTGCCAGCTGCTGGGCATGGTTCTTGGCTAATGGATGGCCAGCGGCAGCAGCAGCAGCAGCAGCGATGTGACTTCTGTGGTTACCTGCGTGCAGCCAAGTTCTAAGTTCCCAGTTCAGTCTGCTTTTGCCTGCTGGCTAACGATGCCATTATATTGTCATGAATATGATTATGTCTTGCTTTCACTCTCCCCCCCTCTCGCTCTCTCTGTCTCTTCCACTATCTCTCTCTCTCTATCTGTATGTCTATTGGGCGTAAGAATGTGGGCGGGTATGAAAGAACAGGTATGAAGACGACGTCGACCATGCTCATAATTCATATAAAAAACTTTTATGCCTCTTAAGTAAATAGCACAGAAATGGAATAGAATTATGCGTGCCAAGCGCCAAGCAAAAGTATGCACAAATTTTTGCCTCTGCATGACAATTTATGCGACGCGAGCGTGTAAAGAATTTCTGTGTTGTGTGCCTCCTCGTTTTACACCTTATGCCACATGCTTTGTGGCTCGTTTTGCGTCTAATTGCAGTGGCCCAAAAGCGAAAAGCATGGCGTCAGGTGTTGTCTGCCATAATTAAAGCTGCAACTGCCGCGGCTGCTGCTGCTATTTGTCTTGGCCTGACAAAGTTCAAGTTCACTGGGGCCTGACCTTGCGGACGAAAATACCCCGCACATACGCCCAAAGGATGCGCTGCGATTGGGGACTGCAGCTCGAGTGCAAAAAATGCAATGGAAGGCAAGGCACGGCAAGGCAAGGTTACTTAAGGTCCACAATATTTACCATTTACCATTTACCATACCATATATACTCGCTGCTTGTAAGCACATCTCGCAGAGCAACGGCATCAAGTATACGTCATGTGGCGCCCAGTTATGCAAATAATTTCCATTATTAAACAAACGCACGCCTGGCATGTTCCCCCAATTTTAATAAAGCCGTCATGATGGCTTCCCATTTTTTTGTGTTGTGTTGTGTTGTGTTGCTTTCGTGCTCTTTTTTTTATTTCTCTTTTCCAGACAGACGCATCAAATGCGTTATGAATGGACGAACGACGAGCTGATAAAATGTGAAACGAGCTGTGCAAATAATAGTTTATAAGCTTGAGATTTATTTTGCAGCCTTACACAATTTATATTATGCGCTAATCGAGTATTTAACGTTGGCGATAAGCGCAAATTAATTGAAACTTAAATCGTGGAATTCAATTATGCTTCTTTTCAAAACCGACCGCAAAGTTAATTATGCTCAATAACAATTAATCGAGTGCTGACATTCAAATTGCATTTAAAATATTCATTATTTCATTAGCAAAGTGTTAATTAATATGCATTTTGAAATGCCCAGCACTGAGTTGTTGTTACAACGGCATTTATTTCGACAGAGTTTTTAATGAAAACACGCGTATGGAAAAGTTAATTTATGTTTGTTGCGTAGACAATCATTAACATAAATATTACGCGTAGACGTAGAATTCATTTTCTTGCATAATTTGCTTGTTTAGGAATCTCAAATTTTCGCTTGGCAAAATAAATAGAAAATCAACAAAAACAAATTCAGCAACTGGTATTTATTTTACGTTCAATTATTGTTTATTAGACCTGCTACCCATAGGGTATAAGGGTAGGAAATGTATGTAACAGGCAGAAGGAAGCGCCTCCGATCCCATGAAGTATATATATACGAGTATGCATATGCTAGATCATCGCCATCAGCCGAGACGGTATAGTCAAATCCGTCTGTCTGTCTGTCCGTCTATATGAACACCTAGATCTCAGAGACTATAAGATATGCTTGCACGCAGATCAAGTTTGACATACATTTTTATCACGCTCACTTCCACCTACGAAAGTAGCGTATTTTTGAAACTAGAGCTATGAATTTCGATATGTACAATAATAGCTACAGTGTTTGTGATTCCTGATTTATGATTTGGAAGAAACTTATTTAAGAAATTTTTTTGTACAAACGCTTCTTAGCTGGTTTGGCTGACAATATGGTATATTTTAGTACCCCATGGTATATTTTGAAAATACTATATTAATATACCAAATAAAGCCTTTGGTATATTTAGCATACAATACCGCATTGTTTTGCTGTTATTCAAAATGTGCAGTCGAACATACTGGACTGTAGCTTTCCTACTTCCTTGAGTGTAGTACTACATCGATATTACAAATATTGTCTTCGGTATATTTTAATATTTTTGCTTTTTATTATATGGTATATTTTAGAAAAAATACCTCACTGTTTTGCTCATATTCGTAATGCGTAATAGATAACATATATCACAGCAAAGAAAACTTGAATGTAGCTTCTTTACTGGTTTTAATAATATCTTAGGCCATAAATATTAATATAGATTTCTCAGCGATATATTAGCTTTTGTTAAGCAATATTAGCAAAGACATAAGAATAAATATTAAGTCTTGAGTGGCAGCTTTCTCATCTTGTTTTTTTGCAAATAAAAACAGCTTGTGTTTTTATCGCAAGTGAATTAACATTTTTGCTAGCCGAAAATGCAAAGCAATGCAAAATAAATGGAATCATTACCATTTGCTTTGTCACTTTGTCCAGCTGAAATCGCATTCATAACGATTGGTGATTTGCGTGGCTTATGCGTTTTTTCTTCGGTCATGCTGTGACAACGATTGAGAAAAAAAAAAGAAACAATTGCCGCGTCTGAGCTCGCATTAAAGACATCAAAACAATAAGCTGTGAGAACAAGGCAATAAGACAAAGGGCGTCGGCTTAGAGCTAAAGAAATATATTTTTTTTTTTCGTGGGGGGTTTATAAATCGATTTTGAAATCGCGTTTATCAGCAGAAATAAATCACAATATCCATGCGTAAGCTAGACAAAATGTCGACGTGTTCTCGCCTCTTCGCCTAGCAATGATATTTGAGCCTGTGCCTGTGTAATTGTCAGCAGCCAGGATGAGAGACTGAAATGCTAAGGAGACGAAAAGAGAGAGAGAAGAGAGAAGAGTGAGGAGTGAAGAGCGAAGAGGCGAGCACAGCGAGTGTGGCTCATAAAATGCAGGGCAGCGACAAGGCCCAAGGACTGACTGCCGTACAAGTAGACAAAAGGACACTTTATGTCACATGAGTGTATGTGTATGTGTGTGTTACGAGTGTGTCGAGTGGGCGTGGCAACAGTGATGTAAAGCTTAAGTTAATAGCGAATATTTACAAATCGATTTTGTTGTGATTGCGAAAACAATTTGAAAATGGCTTTGAGCGATTTCCAAAGAACTCAAGCGGCAAGCTGGCAAACATGAACGCCCACTCGACGCACACACACACCCACACACACACACACACATGCTGTCTACCACATACAATGACTTCCACACACATGCGCATTTTGGGGACAATGCAAGGCTGTCGCTTTGAATCCTTTATCATTGTGCTCACACACAGTGCACGCACACACACTCACACTCCTTCACACACACTAACACTCATCAAATGCAGTTTGTCGCTTGGTCTTCTTGCAGTTACTCTGCACTAATTTGTCAGTTGAGCTTCACAACGTCAACGCCAATTTATCAGCGCCAAACGAACTGCGAACAAACTCACAACTGACTGGCAAATCCTTTATCCTTAAACGAATGTTTTGCCAAATATATATGGAGAGTGATACCGATTATAATCCCTTTTATGACTAAGCCGCTAAAACTCACTGATTGATTGCCCATCATCCTAAAACATTCACTGTCCAAAATGCTGACGTTCTTTATTTTTTTTTTTTAACTCCAAAAATATTGAAAATAAATCAAAAAAACTCTTTGTGCTTCAGTTAGCTGAATAATCCTCAAATTGCTGCACAGCATGAACTTTGTTTTTGCGTCTAGTTTTCTTCTGTTTCACGTGCGAGTCTGACCGAGGTTGATATTGATAGTCAGCCTCTTTTTCCATGTTGCTCTCATAGTCAAAATTGATTTCCATGTTGCTCTCATCCTGATAGTTGAACATGTCGCGTTTAACTCCGCTTGCTGTCACAACAGCTGCATTGCTTAGAGTTAACTTCAGCGCCAATGGCGTGAAAAAGAGCAAAATCAGACAGATTCGAATGTTCATTGTGTTGTTTTCAATAAGTGAGTACGCTTTTGGTGCTACAGTTAAATGTGAGTTTCAATGTGAAGCCTACTATGCTGAATTGTAGAACAAAAGAAGATATCATTATCATTGAAAGTTGAATTTAAAAAATTCCCTATAATTAAAGTTGCAGAGTAAATGACAGGCAGACAAACAATAAATATTAGCTTAAAAATACTCTTTACATGGGTAAATTTTTATTTCCAATTTATTATTTTACAATTTGTTTAAGCTCTCAAGTAAAACCAACTAATTTCTTAAACGCTGGCTGCTAAGGTCTTCATTTCATTTATTTATATTATAAAATTTGAAACACAGCTTCAATTATTATTATTAAGTTAAACATATATGATAGTTTATATATAGAAAATTAAAAAATTTTCTTCAGAATATAAATATTTTTTCTTATAGCTTAAATTTGTCCTTAATAAAATTGAAATATTTAGTATTTGAGAATTAAAATATTTTTTTAAAGCATACATTTTTGAATAATGAAATTATTGTATTTGTTAAGAACTAAAATATTTTCATTTATAGTTTAAATTTTTGTTTAATGAAATATAAACTTGTATTCTTTGAGAATTAAAGTATTCATTCTTAAAGTTGAAATTTTTGATTAATAAAATCGTTGTATTTTTTAAGAATTAAAATATTCTTTAATTTTTTATTTAAGGAAATTAACATTTTTATTATATGTTTCATGAATGGTTTCGAATATATAACATTTATTTAACAACTTTATTATTATGTAACTAGTTTCTCCATCTTTGGCAATTATTAGTGCATCAGGCAGATAACATGAATAGTTGATAAATCTCAAAGTTGACAAAGAGTTTGACAAGCATAAAAGCTGCAATATCAATAAAAGAAGCATCAAGTTTCTTGTGTACCGAAGACTTCAAAAGTTGTTCATTGGATGCCCAGAAGGGTTTACTGTACCACAAAGTAGCTGCGCTTTTCAGACTAATTCCTTTATGGCAAGCGTAAAATGCAAAAGGGCTACATTTAATGCCCAACAGCAACTGCATTATGAATGTCCGCTAGCAAACTCGTGACTCGTTGTTCGATGGCCTCGCGATTGGCGACGAGACGTCGCAGGTTTTCTTCGAACTCATCCATATGCTCCGGCTCCGCATTGTTGCGAGCTGCAGCCGCTGCCTGAATGGCTCTGGCCAAACGCAGTTCGTTGAGAGTGCGAAGATAGCGATGACGCTTCATGAAATTAGGTGCCATGGACCACGAGCGACGATTGAACAAGGGCACGAGAAGACTGCTCGTGGGCACCATAAAGGGCAGCTGCAAGTCGTCGAGAGGAATGCGATATGGTTGCTCTTGCTCCTGTTCCTGTTCCTGCTCCTCTTGCAGGCACTCGGCTGGCAATTGCGCATTCGCCTCATTGTCACTGGGCGCATGCTCGTTGTGATAATCAGTGTGATAATTCTCCTCTTTGAGTTTCTTGGGTCTTTTGGGGTTTATTTTCTTGCACTTTGGCTTTGGCTTTGGTTTTGGTGGAAAAATACCCTCATCCAGTTGCTTGAGATCCTCCGACATCGCCTTGGTGTTGTCATACAGCGTGCGCAGCAAGCAACTAACTCGAGCTGTGAATTCGCTGCCTTCATTCTGCACCTGCTCATCATCGTCATCAGCGTAGTCCTCTTCTTTGGTGTTTGCCTTTGGCCTCTCATCGTCGCCCACATCCTTGGCCGGACAGATGCGAGCTTGTGAACCGGATCGAAACACTCTCTGTGGCTTGTTATTAGCTTGGGAGTGGGCGTGGGCGTGGGCGTGACCGTGGGCGTAATGCTTCATTTGCAAATGCAGCTGCTTCTCGGATTTCTGCGCTTCGACTGCCGGCGAATGCTGGCCATCGCTGCCCATCGCTGGCATTGAATTTGATTTGCTTTGCTGCATTTGCTGGCGTGGCAGCGCCTCAATCTCATCCGCTTCGTTGGCTCCCACGTCGAGTCGCAGCAGCCAGAGCAAGCAAATGCCAAGTAACAATGTCTGGAATTGTAATTCCATCGCATTGTTTGCTTCTCAATTCATATCACAACTATGACGCACAATGCTCAGGCGAGTTCTTCTCATCAACTTTGTAAACACCAGCGCCTCATGTGTTTAAGGAAAAGCAGCCAAATTTAAAAGAAGCAAATTTAATGTACATTTATAATAACTGATTTACCACTTAAACATATATTACACAAACCACAATTAAATAATTTGTTTTGCTCAAAATATTTCATATGAGTGGTAAGTGGATTTTGTTCTTTAAAACAAACTTGTATTCATTCAGCTTTAATTTGAAAGTGGATATTTAAAGCCACTTTTATTCTTATTGATTTAACGTTTTAATTTATTTGTTTTTAAATTTGTTAAGTTCTTTCTTTGGTTTCAAAATCTTTGTATTTATTCAGCTTTTATAGGGAAATCAGTTATTAAGTGTCGATTCTTAAGTTACTAACATATTTAATTATTTCTCTTTGATTTAAGTATTTCATTTTCATTCACGTTCAAACTGATAAATGATTTCTTTTATTATACATGTATAAAGATTTTATTGCTTTAACTATAATTTTAAAATGAGTATTTATATATTTTTTTCACTTTTTGCATTTTTGCGACTTAATTTTTGTGATTTTTCAAAATGGAAGTATTTTAGCATATTCTAATTTTATTGGGCAATCAATTTATTATCAAATCATTATTTTATTTGGCAAAGATTTTCAGCAAATCAAGCATTCATTTCGAATACTTTACTTTTGTGGTTTCAAACAAGTTTTGCAGGTTAAATTAAAGCGACTTGCTACACGAAAAGAATCTTTATATCAGAGAGACTTTCGCAAGAGTATTTTGTATGCAATTACCTTTTGCATTTCTTACTTATCCCATTACCAAATTCAATTGAATCCCTTTAAAATGCAGAGTGTGTGTGGCATCTTCATTCGAGTGGTTGCAAGTCCTATCAAATTACTCCAGTTTCTGCCAAAATGACGTAGCTAAAAGTGCAATGTGATTGTGTGGGAAGAGAAGGTGGTTGAGGGGAGGAGGAGTATGTGAAGCACTATGAGCATAATCCATTGTCATCATGAGTAATTCCCCAGTTGAGTTTAATTGTAAATTGCAGTGGGGACGACCAAATGAAATGTAATCAAATTCGCAGACTAAATGCAAAATGGGAATATGCTTGGTGGAGAGAGCCCAGAGAGAAAGTGCTGATGAGATGGCACTCAGTTTGCTTTTGGGTGGAGGCCACTTCGACGCTGACAGCCAACAGCAACAGCAACAGCAAACGACAGCAACAACAACAACGACAACTATAGCAAATGCAACAACTACATCTACATCTAGAGCTGCAGCAAAAGCAGCAAGTGACAGCTTGTTGCACACAACAAATGCATTTGCCATAAGTCCGATGGAGAGATGCCTCCAATGCCGTGTACCTGTCAACACATCCGGCCGCCCACAACCGCCCACAGTTGCCCACACAAACGCCCACACAGAGCATCAACAGCAGCCGCATCGTCATCTTCATCCGCGCTCGCATTCTCACTCGCACTCGCACTCGCAGTTCGCCATTCGCATTCGCATTCGCCTTTGCATCCGCATCCGCATCCGTTCACGAGCAACCGCAACGAGCGATTTCCTACGCTGTGTGCGAGCCCCACTTTCTATCTGTGTGCGTGTCTGTCTGTCTCTGTGTGTGTGTATGTTTGGATGCGTGTAGGTGTTGCTGTTGCTATTACTGTTACTCAGGCGTCTTGGCCTTAGTTTGCCATTTTTCTTCATCTTTTGTGTGCTGTGTATTGCGCTCTTGATGAATTCGTTAGACGCAGAACGGCAACTGCCATCAATCCCCTTGCCCTAGATACGCCCCCCCCACACACACACACAGCGAAACATACCCACACATAGATACTCGCACAGCTCATGCTTGAATTCATTTCCTTGTTGCACCTTTAGGGAATTGTGCGCAGCTTGTGAAAAGTAGCAAAAATGCCATAATAACTGAAAAATTCCAGCATCTTGCTGTAAAGAGGAAATGCCAAAAACAGAGTAGACAACAAACCAGAAATAAAAAAATGTAAACTGATGACAAACCACCAGGACAACAAGAAGCAAAACAACAACTACAGTTTAAGCAATCAAAGGACGACACAAATTCCAACAAAAAAGAATAAATAAAAGAAATATTAAATGATCAATTTTCCGAGTTCTTACACCTTGTCCACAATAGCGAATGCACCTCGTACATTCAACTTCTGTAGTTTCCTTGAGTCAAGGACACTTTACGACTACATATGCTCTTGAATAGTTTCATCGGCATTCGAAGTTCACTTTGATAGCGTTGCTAGCTATAAATTCGAGTATTTCGTGCATTTGCCTCTAATCTTTTGCTTGTGCCATGCTTGTGCTATTTGCTAATGTCGTTTCGTTCAATAACTCCGTTCCACAGCAATGAACTCGATTTTATGGTTTTCTCTCGCACATCTCTTTAAAAAACACTTCCATAACTATTGAATTTAGAAGAAATGTACACTATTAGCTTGAACTTTAAGCTTTATTTACCAACGTTTGTTTTTCTTAACAAAAATTGGAGCAATTTTCCTTTTTCTCTGTTGATTTCAAAGTTAAATTTGGCGCGCTGTAAAAATGTTACATTTTTGTTGCATACTTTGGGGGGTCGTTAGATGGCGCCATTAAATAAGCAAGCTACTTCCTGCATTTCCGCCTGCTGCTCACTTATGTTCGCCTGGTATTTCATCTGCTTACTTACTATATTAAGCTTATAGACAAGCTGTTTGGTGTGCTCAAGAGAAACAATGTCCTTACAGGACCCCAGATGCAATACTTATAGAAAATAACGAATATTTCGGAAATTTCCTTTTTAATCCTTGCGAGTCCTGTGTCAATCGAAGCATATTCGTAAGGACTATTATACTGCCCAATTTGATCCCAATCGTCCTTGTGGTTTTCAAGTTATCCTGGAATTTATGATTTTCGTATATTGCATTTGGCCAACGGAAGTGAAAAATTAGATGTGTTTAATGCCAGAAGATAGAGTCGGTCCTTATGATGCTAGCAATATGTGTCCTTTGAAAATGCTGCAGAATATGGAGGAGATATAGCTTGTTTTGAATAAAGGACCCATGTTGCATCCTCAAAGTATGCTACAAAAAATGAAATTGCAGCAGTTACAATAAATACAGTAACAACTCTTCTATTGTTGTAGTTGTTGTTGTTGGTCAGTGTATGTGACGACGAGCCTCAAAAATTGTCAAGTCAGCAAACGAAATACCAGGCGAACATAAATAAGTAGCTAGCTGAACTACAAAATTCCGCCTGCTCATTTTTGGCGCCATCTATGAATCATTGCAGCAACTAGAATTAAAATTATGCCGCATGGAATATTGGTACGTCCTAAAAGTATGCCCCAGAAATATATTATCAGCAAATTATGCACAACCCCAAAAGTATGCAGCAGGATTTTAATTTGCGAAATATTTAGCAAATTAAGTGCAGCCCCGAAAGTATGATATAGAAAAAAAAACTTTGAAAATTTGTGCATAACCAAAGTATGCTACATTAAATTATTGGATAATGATTGCATTACTCACAAAATAGAAAACTAATCCCAGTTTGGCCGTATTTCCACGCATTTTGACATGAATTTGTGCACTTTATACGTGGGACCAATATCTATCAATTGACGCCTTAAAACAATGCAGCCATCTAAGAATCACACATTGTAAATTGTATGCTTCGTTGCGAATATTTCAAACGCAACTGACAAAATAACGAATTGTATTTGTGATTTTGATCGGCAGTTGGACTTAACGCCCTCTTTGGGGCATATAGAAAACTTGCAAGCCGTCGAGCTTTAAGCTGCAGGAATATTAAAAGTTCCAAGCTGTACGAAGTGCGACACCCAAAGCTTCGCATCACATTTGCGTGCTTCAAATGCAATCCACAAAACTTAAAAAGCTGTACACAGTTTTGTCGCAACCTTTCTTGAATTTGAACTGGCAACAAAGCGAAAAGTAAAACAACAACAGAGACTACGGACGACGAACATCCTTTGGAGCGCATAAATCATGTGCTGTGTCCAGTGCAGGGTGCGTTAAGCATACGCCATGTTGCACAGCGAAAGAAGAACAAAAATATATTTCACTTTTCGCACTGCATTTAAAAGCAAACTCGACAAAATTTATGGCCTGGCCTGTTGCTGACTGTTCGCACTGTCGCTGTCTCGCTCTTCTTTTTGCTTTTTATAGTCACCGAGTTTTCAGTTAGTTTGAAGTTTTGTTGCGTGAAAAACTTTGCGTGTGACTTGGCTTTGAAAAATGTTTTTCAATTGACTTGCAAAGTGTTGACACAGCGCCAATGTTGAATGGAAACTGCTTATCAAGCATGACAACAAAGTCCAAGCTGTCCAAATGTCGAATGCCACACAGCCCTCCAGCGATGGCTTTAGCTTTAGCTTTGGCTTTGGCTTTGGATTTCGCTTGGCTTTGACTATGACTTTGCTTATGGTCTTGGTTAAATTTTATATTACTGTTGGCCTGACGACATAAAAGGGTTCTTTGTCTCACTTTTCTTTAACATTTTTTTTTCTTTTTTTTTTGCATACACTTTCATTTTGCCTTTTCACTTGGGGCGTCGCCTGTGGTGTGAGCGAGGCGGCAGCTGCGCTGAGTTATGGCCACAATCAAGTGACAGCAGCCGTTGCCGTAGCCAGCGCCATTGACGTTGGCAAATGTCCCCAAGGCACACGTGGCGTATGCGCAATGTGAGCGTTTGATCAACAGCCTGGTTAACCGAGCACACTAACTCAGAAGAGATCCACTTGGCAGTTAAACCCTTCGCACGTCGCACGCGTTGCACGTTGCATGGTGCCAGCTGGCGTGTGGCACGTGGATGCCACACACACAGACACACATACACACACACACGAACAGACGAACACACACGAACTAGGCAAAGTTCATTTAATGCTGGGCTGCCATTGTCTCGGTTTTTTGGCACTTTTGTTTTGCTCGCCACATTCCGTGGAGCTTGCCACGTGACGCTGCTTAGCATGGCACTTGAGCTTGCATGCCACACAAAGCTTTTGCCTGCAGATGGCACGCAACAAAAGCTTTTGCTTTCAGCCAGCCTGCCGCATGCTGTGATAACTGACGACGCCAACGACAACGACGACGACGAGCGCCAAGTCTAACGCTTAAGGGGCATGCCACATGTGCGTTCTGCTCGTCTGTTCGTCAGTTATGCTCACAACGCCAACTGCTGCAGTCGCAGTGCCGCACGCAACGCCAACGCCAGATAAGCGCGATACGAGCAGCGGTTAAATACAAAACTTTCGTTCGCGTCCTGTCGCCACTCGCAGTCGCACTCGCACTCACAGTCGCTTGACGATCGTTCTTTCGGCCGTGTGTTGTTTCAAATTTTTGCGCGCTATGCAAATGAACTCTGCAAATGCAATTGCAGCAGCGGCATTGCATTAAATTTTCGCGCGGAATGTAATTGAGTGTACGTTATGCGTGTTTACTTCTTCTCTTGCCACGCCCCGATTGCGGTTTAATCTCCAACTGAGCGTGTAATTTTTTGCAATTTTTTTTTTTGGTTGTTGGTTTACTTAACAAGCGACAGCTGCAAAGAAATATAAAACAGATTTCAAGTTTAATTGCTTGCTTCACAACTTAAAAACAAGTAAAAATAAATATCTCTGAGCACAAGGGATAAGACGTCACAAAAAATACATTTAATTCTTGAGTCATCACAAATAAATCAATCTCTTAAATTGCTATTAAAACAACAAAATAAAAATGAATAAACTTTAAAATAAAATGAAAATATAACCAACTAAAATATGGCACATTAACAATAAATAATGGGTACAATTAAATTAAACAATATTGATTACAATTTGTAAAAATATAAATGCAAAATTCTTAACAATCAGTAGCTTTCTATTTTATTACGTATACGACTAGTCGACTGATTAGTTTGACATCACATTGAAAAGCTAAAACAATTAAAATTAAAAACAAAATTAACTTATTTAATTGACATTTTCGTATTCAAAATAAATGCAAATTTCTTGACATTTAGCAGCTTTCTATTTAATTACGTATACGACTAGTCGACTGGTGGTCCGCTTAGTTCGGCATACAATTAAAATGTAATTAAAATAAACTAAAATATAATTATTTAAATGGTATTAAAGTAAAGAAAATAAAATAATGTTTTTAACTCTTAGCCGCTTTGTCTTTAATTACGTATACAACTGGTGGCCTACCTAATATTGCATAAAATGCAAATCATTTAAATGCAAAGCGATTAAAATGAGAAATAAAATTTATTCATTTCAAAGAAATTTTCGATTTTAAAATAAATGCAATTTCTTGACTTTCAGTAGCTCTCTATTAAGTTACGCATACGACTGGTAGTCCGCGTAGTAGTAGACATATTTATATAAATTCCATTTACAAAGAGTATGCAATAAAATTTGCAAAGAAAAGCATTTTGAAATCTAATTAATAAAATATAAGAAAAATAATACGTATACGTAAAGTTGACAAAGTTGCTAAAGTAAAGATCCAATTTAATAAGTTAATAATATTAAATAAAAGTAAAGAAATGTTAGTCGACTGATAGAAAGCTGGATGAATTAATAAATTGACATCAAATAGTAAATAGTTTATAATGCAATCAATGCAAATCAGATGACAATCAATGAAATATACAATGCGCACTTCTTGACTATTGTTTGGCCCCCTCCGCCCCCTTCCCAAATAAAGTTAAGAGTTTTATTAAGTATACGAGTCGTTGGCGCAAAGAACTTGGCCAAACTGGATATCTTTCGGGGTCTTTTGCAAAGCAACCTGCCCAATCAGTGACTGAGACACTCATAGAGAGAAAGTGAGAGAGAGAGTTTACCGTGTGGTTGTGTGTATTTGTGTGTGTGCGTTCCCAATCAAAGTCAAATCGCCATCTGATCCATTTCCAGCAAATGCCTCAATCAAAATTGGGTTTCTTTGGTTTTTGCCTGTTGCCTGTCGACTTGCGAGTTGCGAGTTGCGCCAACCAAAATGCAAACAGCCAACTGCTGCTGCTGCTGCTGTTGCTGCTATTGCTGCTATTGCTGCTGCTGCCAAAGATTGTTTAAATAAATGTAGCAAATTGCTGGCTGGCTGCCCGCGCGTGTTTCTACTTTTGTGTGTGCGTGTGTTTCGCTTGCTGCTGCAGCTAAAGCCAAGCCAAATCTTTGCGCTCTCTGGCCTCTACTTTCGGTTTGGTTCGGTTTAGTCTTTGCTGATTGCCAGCGCCAACAAATCCGCCCCCGGGTAAATTCGAAATCTTCGCTACTCGCAAGCACTCCAGCATGGTTTTTTTTTTGTTTTTGTTTTTTATTTGCTGGCGGGCACTAAAACGAAACGAAACGAAATCCATTGCTCCAACTGTCTCGCTACCGCAAAGCCAAAAAAACCAAGAAAAAAAAGAAACGAAAAAAAGCGTAGCTCTCAGTTCGCCGTCTGCATGCTGATTTCTTACCTTATTTATTTGGGATTGTCTTGCCAGAGTTTGAAATCTGTTACGTTTGGTGTGAAATTCTCTTTGTTTTGTGTGGCATGCCCTGCAGCTTGAGTCTCCAACATCTGGGGTATATTCGTTTCTTGCGCTCGAGCACTGGGTAGCTGAAAGTCGCAAATAGATTTTTTGTATTATTTTTCGACTTTGTCTCTGTCTCGGTCTCGTATTAGCATAGCGTTGATGTTGCGCTTATCGCTCGGATTTCATTTTGCGCTATCTGTGTGTGTGTGTGTGTGTGTGGGTGTTTGTGCTTTGTGCTGCTATTGTTGTTGTTGGTGGTGTACGTGCGAAACGCTTTTGGGGCTGCAATATGTTAATAATGCCTAGTAATTAGCCATAGACAAATGCCTTTTAGCAGGCGCCTCTAATTGCCGGCGATGCAAACTAATTAAATCACGTAGCAAACGCATAAAAACAAAAACGTTTCGCAGTTCACTTTGAGACGCCTCTCACTCTACTTTTCCCCCAACTCCCTCTCTCTTTCGCTTTGTACCCTTGACCACTTGCCACAGAAACGTATTAAATCTCTGTGCAAACTTTTAGGCAAATTGGCAGCTAACAAAGGCATCTCTAACAACAACAACAACAACAACAACAATAGCAACAGGGAGGAGAACAACAACGGCAATCAGTGCGCACATTTGGCTTATAGATGTCCAGTTCTTCGTACTCTAACCCTGACCCTGACCCTGACCCTGACTACAATCAGTATCTGATTCTCACATGTGTTGTGGGAGCCTTTTGTTGTTGCTTGTGCTTTATCAAAGGCTTGGGTCAACCCAGATAAATTGCCTTCATCATATTTTGTTTGGCTTTGCTTAGCTGGCTAAGCCTACATCTTTTCATCTTGCTTTCTTCGCTTGCTATTATTCTTTGCCACTTGTTTATTCTTGTTAAAAACTCAATTTGAAATCAACTTCAAATGCTACGTGCAAATGCGTTTCAGCCTTTTATTGTCCGCAGGACATTTCTATGCAGGATACAGATACACAGATACACTCAGAAGGAGTTTATTAATATTTGATGTCATCTTGCAGACAGTAGCGCAAATAAAAACGCAAAAATATATGTATTGAGAAATGCTTGTCTTCTTTTTATGATTGCTACTTCAAATGAAATTAAAGCAAGTACATCGAGTTAGGTTTATTGCCTTCATCCTGTTTGCTCGCTTATTAAATTATTCGCTGCGAATCGACAGCGAAGGCAGCGAAAGAACGAATGAATGGGAAAACACATCAACTTTACAATTTGCAATTTGAAATGATTTCCTATAAATCGCTTCAAGACTTATGCCAGCAATTTTTCCATTATAAATTATACAAAATTTATTCAGCAGTCAGTTGAAACATTGAAACGAACTTGCATTAATTGTGATTTATTAATACATTTTCATTCGATCGCAAATATTTCATCTGATTGTCAGAATTTACAACATTATTTAATGCGTTGTTCTTTTAATTTGATTAATTATGCTGCTGCAAACACTGAAAATGTTTCAACAATTTATTTATATAATTTGCTGTGCTGCGGCAAGCTTGTGTCAATTACATTCTGTGATCCCTTGAAAATTGCTTTCGCAACAGTTTGCTTAAAGTTTCGCTCAACGCTTTCCTTTGACAAAACTCTCAGCACTGTCAGCGACATATCAATAGAGACATAAAGCTGCCACATAGAACAATTGGCACACACACATAACACATAACACACAACACACAACAGCAGCAGCAGCAGCAGAGCAGAAGGAAGAACTCATCTTTAATGTCCCTCAAGCGTTTCGGCTAAGACTCGAGCTGTCATGGATATCTGATCCAAGTGTCTTGGTTTTCGGCTTGTAGTAGTTGGAGTTTCAATTTGGGGTGGAGCAAGCGTAGAGGAGGGGAGATGTGCTTCAAGTGCCCGTATATAGTTACATTATATCTGACACACAGCATTCGATGCGGTGGCTGCTGCTGTTGGCTTATTTAAGTTTCAACTTCGCTTGCTGACGCTGTCACTTGCCGCCTGTCATTGGAGCTCTGCTTGCCACAAGGGTGTATACATATACATATATACTATATATAGTATATTAGAGTACTATATCTATAGCTGTAAAATCGCCCATTGTCTGCTGCGAGACATGCTTAAGTGTTGGTGTCAATTCGCGACCAAGTTTTAGTTGTCCCTCATTATTAGTATGTAAACAGTGTCGCTCTCTCTCTCTCTTTCTCTGTCTCTCTTCCATCTCTCTCCCCTTCGCAATGCAACTTGAAATTGCAAATTGAATTTAGGCGCGTGCCAAAGTGCAAAATAACATAAAAGTTAATGCCCCTTGTGCTCTATACGTATATACATCAAATAAAATCATATTATACACCCCCAACAAAAATAAAATAAAAGGCGCAATGTGACTCAATAATAAATGAAGCTTTAAACAGCAAAAGTCAAAAGTCTATGAAAATTATTAGAAGCAAAAACCACAACTACGTGCGGCATTCAACGGCACATAAATTTCCATAGAAGGCGATAGACTGAGAACTGAGAACTGCGAACTGAGAACTGAGAACACAGCACTAACAACCGCAACAGCATCGCAGGAAACCGCGAGGATTTATTGCTTGGTCCGCGTGTTGTTCCATAATTTGTGAGCCAGCAAACTACACGAGCAGCAACATATAGTAATAATTACACACCAATACACACCACACGAAGTTGTGCTATTAATAAACACCAAAACCAGAGAAAGCATCCTTCGTCCTCTTCAAGCATAGGCCGTTTGTTCAGCGCAACAGTTGCAGACACAAGAGCGATACAAGGATGAATGCCGCACAGAGCGGCGGCCACACGGGTGGCGGCTCCATGGGCAAGAAGGGCTCCCAAATGGAGGTAATTATATTAACTTTAAAGTGCACGATTTTCCCTTTCCCCCCTCAAAAACAATTTCCCAATATGGTATGTGAAAAGTGAAAAGTAATTTCACTTGTTTTTATATCTGCTGTCCAATTTGGTATTTTCATTCTATGGTATATTTTAAAGGTAGTATTATACCGATATACCAAATATATAATTCGATATATTTTAATATTTTTTTGAATATTAATTGGTAAACCAATATGGTATTTATTTTACTCGATGCTATATTTGAAATGTATTACTATATCGATATGCCAAATATATAAATTGGTATATTTTTGTATTTTTTATATATTAATTGGGAAAGCAACCTGGTATACATTGTAATCTATGGTATATTTTAAATGTAGTACTATATCGATATACCAAATATATAATTCGATATATTTTAATATTTTTTTGTATATTAATTGGTAACCCAATGTGGTATATATTTTACACGAAGGTATATTTGAAATGTATTACTATATCAATATGCCAAATATATAATTTGGTATATTTTTTGTGTATAAATTGGGAAAGCAACCTGGTATACATTGTAATCTATGGTATATTTTAAATGTAGTACTATATCGATATACCAAGTATAGCCTTCGATAGATTTTAATATTTTTTGGTATATTAATCGGTAACCCAATTTGGTATATTTTGTACTCAATGATTTATTTTGAAAGGTATCACTATATTTAAGTATTTTTCGTATATTATTGATATACCAAATGTTTTTAGTATATTAATTTGATATAATACCGCAATGTTTTGTTTTTATTGAACATGAGAAGCAAGTATCTCACAGTCGAGCATCATTTTTCCAATTTCTTTAAGTTTCTATCGATGCTTTTTTCGTCTGTTTTGTTTTGTTTTTTTCTTCTACTTGCTTAGAGGACCTTTGGCCACTTGAAAGTGTCGCTATTTGTAATTGAATTTGCTAAGGCAACGCGACGTGCTGAGGCTGCCAAATGACAGTGGGCCCAAATTAAAATGTACCAATTCGATTAGTGCTTAACTAAGATAAATGCGCCGAGCGAGTAGCAGCTGATCAATAAATTCACTCACAAAAAATACTAAATTAAACTGCTTAAGAAAATGATATTATTAAGCAAAGCATGTTTAAACTGTCATCGATTAAAAGTAGTTACTAAATAATGTTTGCTTTTAATTTGTCAAACAAAATAATTTCAAATATGCATCACAAAATTTATCACAAATTGTGAAGCCAGTTGTGAAAATTGTGATTGATATTAATTGAAAATTAGGTAAATAAATCAAAATACTTTGCATTTAATTTTTGCCTAAAAGAAAACCAAAACTAAGTAAACATTTTGGAAAGCAAATTTATGTTTTGTTAGCATATTGAGAATTTCAATTTCAGTGCTTAGTCATATTACATTTCACAACATCCAAATGCTCTCAATAATAATGTTTGCTACTTTTTTAAAATTATTTTGCACAAAAGTTGTCAATTCACAAAAATACGTGAACTTGGCTCAGTTACAGAAAAAAACAAGAAAAAAACGAAACAAATGCGCTTTGAGCAACAGTTTCGCTTGAGAACGAAACTGCGAATCGCTTTTGTCGAGTTGTTTAAAAAGTAAATAACAAAAACAAAGGACAAACAACTTTTGAATCATTTTCCAGAAATTGTGCGCAAATTGTAAATGACAAAACTTTTCGAGTACCGAGTGGATAATTAGGGATAAGCACGAAAAGAAATCATGAAAAGGGAGTCGACCACATTAAAAAAAATAAACTAAAAATAAACAATAAAAACAAAAAGCAAAAAAAAGAAAGAGTCGCCTACTTTTTTTTTAAGGCTAATTGTGTTTTTAAGCACTTTCCGAAAAAAAAAACAATTCGAGGCGAAGGGAAATTCATTGCTTTGGGGCCAGCTTGAGCTTAATGAGAGTTGACGCCCGTGGACAACAATAACAACAACAGCAACAACAATAATAAACAACAACAGCAAATGCGAACATTAATTAAATTTGAGCGACAAGCAGCAGGAGAAGCAAAACAAACTAAAAGTAAATAAATGCGACAACAACGCAAATGCTAAAAATTGTGTAACTGTAAAAATTGTGAAAAGCGCGCATTAAATTTTCCAAAAGCGGCAATCAGCACAAACAAAACGTTGCTTTCTCTCGCTCGCTCTCGCTCTCTCTCTCTCTCTCTCTTGAGTCCAAGCTGGTAAACAGACAATTAAAAATGGCAACAAACTCAAACACACACACACACACACACGAACAACAGTTGTAGGTTGACAAATACAGGTACAAAGCAGGAGTGTGTGAGTGAGAGAGGGAGAGAAAGATCAGAGCGACATAATGAGCAAGGTCGCAGGCACTGCCGCTGCCGTCTCTCTCTCACCTGCCATTCAAATGGTTGGCCATAAATGTTTTAAATGGCTATAAAAACACGAGCCGAGCCTAATGAGCAGGCAGACGACGACGAGCACAGCGTAGAGAGGGGCAGGAGGGAGATTTGGACAAAAGTAAAAGTTAGCGGGCATGTCAACAACAAAATGGCTCAATGCCCCCACCACACGCTGCTCCTCTGAGCCTCTGCCTTTGCCTCTGCCTCTGTCTCCACCTAATTAAGGCGCGCGCGCTTTGGCTTTGTCCTTTGAGTGCAATTTGGTTAATTTTTCAGTGCAGCTGAGCACTCTGAGCTCGCTTAACTTCACTTGACTGCGGTCATGCACTGTCACGTTCCCAGCGGAGCGAGAAAGAGGGGAAGGGGAGGGGGAGAGTGCTGACCCTACGCATTTGGTCGGTTGTTTGGCCAAAGAGCGACGTTGACGCGCGACTTCATCATCCATTAATGTCACTCAATCTGTGCGCATAAATTTGCATAAAGCGAAATCCAATTTCCAGGTAGCTCACACACTCCCTCACACACACACACACACACACACACACCCTCACACACACCCTTGTGTGACGTTTGGCTTAATCGCTGACGCGCCCCTCGACGCGAGTTTTTGGACGCATTGACGCATTTTAGCTGAAACATTTTTGCGTGCCGAAATTTAATTTGTTATGTGCCAAAAGCTAAAGCTAAATCTACGCACACTCCCACACCCAACTACACACACACACGCACACACACTCATACTCTCGCATTGTCCATATATGGTCAAAAAGCATTTGTGCCAAATCAAAATGACCAGAAAACAGAAAACAACAAGCAACAACAACAACAGTTGCTGAACTCTGAGCTTCGGTTCACTTTTGTGGTTCGCACACACACATCATAATTCAGTCAGCATATATCCAATTAAATATCCAACTGTGCGGTTTTCTGAACTGGTTCCAGTTCCATCGGAGCAGTCAAAATTTGCTCTAATTGCTTTCAAGTGCATTCAGATTAATACTTGATGCAAAAACGAATTTTAAATACGAACAAACGAAAATGTTAATTTGAGCAATTTGTTGGTTGATTGAAAATCTATTTCGAAGAACAGTTAGGAAAATAAACAATATAAATAAATAAAAAAAAGAATAATAATATTGAAATACTAATTGAATCTATAGTTAGAATAACTAATACAATAATTAATGGCTTATTGTATTAGTTATTCTATCAAATTTATTTTGAATTCAATCCTATACTATGTGTAGATCAACATTTTTGTATTAAATAAAAAGAATAAATAAAATACCAATTGAATCTATACTATAAATAAATTATATAATAGCCGATTAACCTATCTAGTTTTTCTATAATTTGAAAAAATCAATTATTATGTGAAGATCTAGATTTTTGTATTTAATAAAAAGAATAAATTAAATTTAGTCAATTTACTGCCTTTCCTTTTTATTTAACCTGCTTATTATTTATAACATTGGCATATAAAAATACAATATTTTAGTTCTAACAGCTAATTTACCAAGTAAATTTAGGGTAACTTAAATTTGAATAACTCCAATAATAAGATGACAACAAGTAAGTCGATAAGGCTCGACTTTGAGATACCCGCTACCCATGTAAATAACAGCAAAACAATGCGGTATTATTCTTTAAATGTACCAAATGATATACTATATTAAAACTAAGATATACCGAATTTTATTTTATTTGGTATAATAATAGAGTATATGATTCAAAATATAAAAATATTTATAATATAACTTCTACAATTTTTATCCGATCGCATTTACTAAAGAGCTTTATCTGACTATCAAATTTGTTAATTGAGAAAATTGCTTAGTTGAATTTTAATTTATTTAATTGTATTACAAACATACTTTTATGCTTTATATAGCACATAAAAAGTTGCCTTAATGAAGAGCATTAAAAGTATTTGCCTGCAGCCCTGGCAAGCTTTTAGCTTCACGTTAACGTGTTGCAATTTGAATAGTTGCCTCTGACAGGTCATCAGAGGTCCACAGTTACACTTATTTCTGTTTTTAGCACTCCACTCCATTCCACTCCCATTTCCACTTCCACTGCCAGTCTTGGACTCCAGCTCTTCTGACACACACACACACACACACACACACACACACACGCGGCGCTAATCGGTCATTAACATGACACCGATTTTTGAGGTTGCGTATACGCCACGTGCTGCCGACGTTCACTTCACTTCTCGTTGCTTCTCTTTCTTTTCACCCTCTGTTGCTTTGTCAGTGTCAAAGTGACTGTCCAACTAGGGCGTCATCAGCGCCTTTTGCTTTTCGGGGCCCCCTTTAATTAAATGTTTTGCTGCCTTTTGCGCTCACTTTGATGTTAAATGTGTGCAAAAATAAAAACGAATTCCGAGCTAAGTGGCTGAGCAGCTAGCTGCTCCTCTGTAAAGGCTTAATGGGGGAAATATATAAAGAAATTATCCGACAGCAAACGAAATACTCGCAGGCAATAGGCTTTCTCTTACAGGGTATTAAAAGTCAAATGCTAAACCTTGACAGCAGCTAATTAAATCTCACGCACAACGTAGACTTTTCTTTGGAAGAAAAGTAGGCAATGGAATGAAGGAATGCAAACTATGTACGAAGGATGAGAGCAGAGCAGAATGTGAGCTGCCCGAAAGGGTCAGCTATCACTCGCTCAGTCTCTCTCTCTCTCTCTCACTGTCTCTCTCTCTCATTATGTAATCCCATCATTCCGGCGTAGTGTGCAATTGTGCGAGGAATCAAAGTGTCGCCCGGCTGCAAGCTAATTTCCGCCTGCTGAGTGCCAACCAAAAAGGGTCGCATTCGCTTTCGCCTCCGTTTTTGGTCTTCGATTGCGATTTGTGATGGCGATGGCGATGGCGATGGCGATGGCGATGGCGATGGCGATGGCGATGACGAGGACGATGGCAACCTTGGCCTCCATGTGCTGGCGTGCACTGGCTTATCCTGTTGCTCATTTCAATTGCAAATGTTTTTGGTGGGCAAGAGCTTTAATTACCACTCGAGCACGAGAGCTGCCAACGTTCAAGATGCGCTTCATCTTCCTCAATTTTTTTTTTTTTTGCTTTTTTTGCTCTTCTACTGCTGCTCATTGGCCTATATAAATCACATGCTTGGCCTTGAATGCGTAAGAAAAAACCAAAGCAAAAGAAATCATGCTTTGATATATGATGATAGAACTGGATAATCAGCTCAATTTGTTCCTCTTGTCAGAGTATTTGACTTTACTACATTTTATAAATGTGCAGAAGTGTTGCGATTATTGTTTGCTTTGTTCTACTCATTTTTGTTTATATTTATTTTGAATATTCTATGAGTTTTATCACGATACTTTCATTGTTTACCTTATTTTATATTATTTCGAGGTTTCTATGTAAATATGCATTGCGATTGTAGATTATTACGTTATTAAATATATAATATATATATGTTTTTACTCATATTAATTTTGTATTTTCTATTATATTTAGAAATGAACAATTGCTTGTTAGTAAGTGTCGTTATTTTTTTTATTGTGTTAAATAGTATAGCATTTACTTTTACATATATTGTTTTAAATTTGTAGTATTATAAATGAAAATTGAAATTGTACTCTTGGATTATTTTATTAATAATTCCAATATTTGTTTTTGTTTGTATTCATTCAGTATTTTAAAAAAAATAGGATATCTTCAAGTCGAACAGCTTCGCTGACACTTCGCACTTCACATGCAGGCACACAAATCTTTTGCGTTTGCCATATCAAGTCGCCTCTCTCACTCAGAGTCGAGTCGTAAAATTAATCGTTACCTTTTAATGTACTCGTTGTCGTTGTACTCCACTCGTAACTTTTGCATTGACTCCACTCAACTCCCGGAGAAGAAGCGAATAAATGGTCAGGGGCTGGTAATGTGCAGAGTAGTAAAATGAAACTGGAGCTGAATATGCGTTGGGGATTGTCAGGGAAATGTGACATTTATATAAGCAATAAATGTGTTATGTGGCATATTGTCTAAAGGCTGACAGCTTTCACTCTCACTGGAATCCGGCTATTATTTATGTTACTCCTTTCTCTTGTTCCCTTTCTCTCTCTCTTTGTCTCTCTCTGTCTCGATGTGTGTGTCGCAGATAAATCTTGAAGGTTTTAAATGGCGCGTGCGCATATTTGATAGCGTTAACCTAATCCTTTCTGGGTGCAAAATGTCTTTGCTGTCTGCCGTCCGCAAATCAGAACATCTATGAATTTTTGAATAGAATTGCCTCCAACCTCTGTTCTCCATTCTTCATTCTCCATCCATCTCCTTATTCTTGTGGTCCATTTCTTTGCTCCTTGCCGCGTCACTGCCAAAAGCGAGCCATCAATTTTGTTAAATCACCGAAAATGTACAACGAGCAAAAAGTACATAAATAAAAAAAAAGAACAAGACATTATACAAAAAAAAAACGAAGAAAAAGAAAAATGAAAGAAAGCAAGCAAAGAAAAAATACGAAATGCTCATTTGAGAATGAGAAGCTGGGAGCCAGAGCCGTGTCCAGCTGCCCGGCGAGCACTTAAAAGGCACAAGATGAGCTCGTCAAGATACGTCGAACATACGCCTCTCTCCATCTCTCCATCTCTCCATCTCCATCTCCATCCTCCTTCTTCTCCTCAACATGTCAGACGTTCTGTGCACGTCAAACACATGTTAAATTTCCCTTTACGGGCTCGTTTCGGCTTTTTTTTTTTTTTGTCTGTGTGTCCTCTTTCTATCTATCCGCCCACTCATCTACTTGTCTGCCCACAAAACGGCACTTTGGACAGATACAATGTTCCACTAAATATTTGCCAACCTCATAAATGTTTTTCTGCCCCTGCCACAAAAAAACCGAAAGAAAGAAAAAAGAAGAAAAAAAAACACGACAACTAATTGAATTAAATTTGGAAATTTTGTTGGGTCACAAGTGAATACAAAATGATGGGCATAAGTAGTTCCGGATGGGTTTACGAGTATGTCAAACTATTTGCACAAAAGTTATCAAAAAAGAGCTGATGACACAACTTTGCCATGAATAGCAACAGATTTTATACCCTTACTCCATCCACTTGTTGTTGTTCGGCCATCATATATGCTTTATGGCATAATCCTCTCGGTTTGTGCCAAAAAATTATGCAAAGCAAAGTTTGACCTAAAACTTTTAATTATATTATCACATAGAGACACAAAAGGTTGCCATTACATTGGATTTGATAAATTCAAGGCGAAAGGAATTAGCACAAAACTTTAATGTAAATACGCATAATATGTATATCATAAATCTTTTTGCTTTGTTTTTTATTTTCTTTAGCACATAAATTAAGAATGTTGCTGGCAGCGAGGAAACTTTCTATTGGCTGACAATTTAGCATATTTTGTAACCTATGGTATATTTTAAATGGGGTACTATATTAATATACCAAATATAGCCATTGGTATATTTTAATATTTTATTGGTATATTAAATCGGTCAATATATAAATACACAAAATGTAACCTTTGGTATATTTTAGTATTTTTAAAACATATTGATCTGGTATATTTTAATAAAAATATCCCACTATGTTGCTTTTATTCAAAATGGGTTGCGGGTATTTCACAGTCGAACACACTTGTTTTATATATATATGACAATATTAAAATAGAATCATTTCTTTTATTTTCCACTTCAACTAAATTTTCTCGAAGTATTTCTTATTTTATTTATTTATTTTCTTTTATTTTGTACTTCAATTGCAATCTTTACGAAGTAAACTGCTGATTTTATTTATTTAGTTTCTTTTCTTAAGATCTTTGCGAAGTAAACAGCTCATTTTATTTATTTTCTTCGGTGTTTTGTTATTTTTGACACCAATTTTCCTTTATTTATTTGCTTTTCTTTTATTTCTTACTTCAATTGTCTCCATCCGAAGTAAACTTCTTATTTAATTTTTTCCTTTAATTTTTGACTTCTCTTAAATCCTTTCGAAGAAACCTCTTCATTTTAATTATTTACTTTTCTTTTCTTTTCTTTTCTTTTCTTTTATTTTGTACTTCAATTGAATCCATCCGAAGCTAACTTTCTGCATTTATATGCATCTTAATCGATTTATGTATAATCGAGTCCAGTTTTATGATGCTCCAAATAATATCACGTTGATTCCTTGCTCTCTTTCTTCAAGTCTTGGAGTATTTATTTTGCATCTCAACACATTTTACTTGCTTGTCTGCTTTCGTTTTCGTTTTCTGTTTCTGTTTCCATTCTGTCATCGTATATTTAACTATTTTTGTTTTTCTTTGGCTCCTCCTGCTGCTGCTTGGCATTGGCTTTAGATAGCTCGCATTGGCCAGCCATCATGTATTCCCTCAGGTATCCATTTCCATATTCTTTACATCGCATTCCATTTGCATTTTTCATTGTATTTATAGCCAAAACCACTTTGCTTCGAGTACTATTGTTTGTATTCACTTGAATTGGCCAGGCTTAAAATCAAATCAAATTCAATTCGAGGCCAATTTCAATTATTAATCCATTCCACAATTTGTGATGCTCCTCCATCCACAGTTTATCGCCTCCTCCTCCTCCTCCTCCTCCTGCTTCGCTTTCTCATTCGCCATTCGATTTACATTAAATTCAAGTTACGTCCATTTGATTGTACGCAATAAATCACGAGCAGAAGTGCGAGTGGAATAATAATAACAAATAATAATAATAATAATAAGAGAAGCAATCTATATCCTTGCTCGCTGTGAGTATTCAAATGTGACCAGCGGAAAACGCGTCGCAGAAAAATGTCAGCCGCATATCATTTGTCTCATGGCCTGCTTGGTTCCTTGGTTGGTTCGCTGACTATTTACAAACTGGAATTGGAACCACGTTGGATCCCAAGCGAGATATACACCAAACTAGGCTGTCACTCAGTCAATCTCTCCATCTGTCAGTTTGTCGCTCTTGCTCTTGCACTCTCCCGCTATCTCTTTCTGTCTCTCTAACTGTCTCTTGTCAGCAGTTTGTGCTCTTCTCTGGACTCCATTTGACTGTCGCACTTTCGCTTATCGGGCGAACGCAAAGCGATGGAAACAAAAGCCATACCGAAATGCAAAATTAATGTAAAATGTGATGGCGGCCCGCTGAATTTATTGTGAAATGCGTCAACCGCACCACGCCGCAGCGCTGCGACTGCGATAGTGAGTTAGATGGACAGCAAAGAGCAGGAAATACAGGAAAGGGATGGGGAAGGGGAAAGGGAAAGGGAAAGCAAGAGGCAGCATCTAAGACACGTTGTGGCAAGTTTCGCAAGTGCCACACTCTGTGCGTGGCTGAGCAAACAATGTCAACTGTCGCCGTCGCCGTCGCCGTCGCTTGTGGCTTGTCGCTTGGACTCGCTCGCGATTTATGTTTCACGCAAAACAAAAAAAAAACAAAAGATCTAAAAATGCCAACGTTGACGACGCGCTTCTTGTACGTGACTAACATTCGCCTTTGACCCCGTCCCCAACCCCGTGCTTCCCTCTCTCACTCTCTCTCTCTCTCTCTCTCTTCCCCGTTTCCCCCTCGACACCTTTTGCAGCGCGCAGTTGAACACCCTTGCAAAAGGTTTCATTGTTGCAGCCAAGTCTATTAAAGATTTATGATTGATAGTTTAGAAAACTTATGAAGCAACTTTACATTAAATTTAATTAAAGTGCAAAAATTTAAATCTATACATAAATTTGCATCTATTATTGCTTTAAGCTACCTTGTAGTTGTTGGAACACCAATTTAAAATCAAGCAAAAGGCAATAAAAATCATTTCATTTGTTTATAATTAAGTTAAAATCAAAGAATCTAAGTTAGCTGGTGCAAATTTAGAGTATTCACGCTGCGACCTAACAAAAAATGTCGTGCCTTGTTTTAATTCATTTCATTTTAATTTGAATTTATTTGCTTCGTACGGCGCGAAGTTAACAAAAACATGCGTCGAGCCGCCCGCAAAATAAACTGGTCTCCAATTGACCTTCGTCTGTCTGTCTGTCTGTCTGTGTGTGCGAATATGTGTGTGTGTGTATGTGTGTGTTGTGGGGTGTCTGTGCGTGAGCATTTCACACTTGCTCAGAACGTGTGACAGAAACACTGACATCTACACATAAGTACTAAACACTTCAAGGATTCTGAGTAAAGCCCCTGCAAAAGCAAAGACAGCATTAAAATTGGTGTTGCATACATTCAGGCGCACACGTGACAAGCACCAAAATGAAGCCAACGCGTTGCAACGCCACAGTTTAAGTCTAAGTCAAAGTCACAGCCAAATCCAAAATCCTCAGTAGACGACAACATCAACATCAACATCAACAACGACAGCGATTATAATTAAAACGAATGCAAAATAACAAATAACAAACAAATTTCAAAAGCTATCGAAATTGTTTAAATTAAATCAAAAGAAATACTTTATAATCTCAAATAAATGGGAACATTTAGAAAATAATTAAATATATTTAAATATTAATTTGACTAAAGCAGCTGTAAGAAAAGCCAAAATTGCAACACAATTTCTAGCAGTATTAAAAGATTGTTTACTTCATTATTAGGTTGCAGAATTTTAATAAAAAAAATACAATACATCTAACGTAAATTGTAACATTTTCACTTAATCAGTATTGAATTTCAAAGAAAAGATTTAAATTAATTTCTTGGGTTTATATTTTAATTTGTAATTTTTGCATTTTTTTTGGATTTCAAATATTTTACTCGAAAGTAAAGCCAACATACTGCTACAAGTATCAAATATTTGTTTGTTAACATGTCTTAATAACAATTTAACTAAAGCAGCATTAAATTACAATCTAAAGTGCTTCTCGCATTTCCTTTGAAAGAAAAGTTCAAATTGAATGGGTCATTCCAAGAAAAGTCGACAGTCGACATACAAAAAAATGTCGAAATGAAATTTCAACAATTTGCTTTTATGTGTGATGCCATTTTGCGCATTAGCATCAATTAAACGTATTATTTTTATGGCATACACTTTAAGAGTGTTATAAAATAAAAGTGTTTGGATTGCTGGCAGGCTAGCGGGAAGGCAACTCGATTAACGCATAAATCAAGCATATTTATGCACTAATAAAAACTATAATAAACTGCAAAACGTGCTCAAAGAGATGCGAACGAATAGAAAAGTATGCCACTGATAATAAAAACAATTTATAAGTTTTTAAGACAACGCTGCTGCTCAGTTCAGCTCTGGGTGTAGTTTGGTCTTGTGAACTAGTCAACTGCAAAGTCAAAGTCATGGCTCCCTCGAGCAGCAGCTTGTGCAGCAGCTGGTGCTGGTGCTGGGGCTGCAGCAGGAAAGTTGTTGCATGCATCAGAAATATTACTAGAAAGCAACTTTTCGCAACGAATTCAACTCAATCAGTGGGCAAGAATGCTGCAAGGACTTTTTGCATGGCATTTAATTGCTAGCAGCAAGACCAAACTAAACTTGGCCCCCAACTTGCCGCACAAGATAGAGAAATGTTTACACAAAAACCAAGAGAGAGAGAGAAAGAGAGAGAACTGTGGAACAAAAGCAGCTCAATGCTTGCCACAGCTACTCGCTCTTGTTGCTGATCCCAAAAACGCCATAAAAGCTGGCAAAGCGCGTAAATTTCGCGCAATTCAAAAGCAGCGAAAAAGAAAAGGCAACAACAACAACAACAACAAGAGCAACACCAAAAGCAAAAGCGAAAGCGAAAAACGAAAACGAAAATTTATTTTAACGAGCCAAACTTTTGGTGTTGGCCAAGACAGGGCGGCCATAAAAGTCCCTAAATGCCACTTTGGCTGCCGCAGTCGCTGGCATTTTATTAACGCGGCTAATTCCATGTACAGCGAGCAGCGTTTGGCCACCGACGCAGCGAGTCACTCACTCACTCAGTCAGCTCAGTTCAGCTTGCCGATCTCTAAACATTCGTCCTGTCAATACGATAGCGAACGTGAGATAGAGATAGAGAGAGTGAGAGTGATAGAGAGAGACAAAAGGGCAGATAGACTACGAGAAGTGGAGTGAAGCAGACTCAGTTTGCCATGGCCGTCAATTCTGCTTAGCTAATCTCTGGCTGTGCACACGTAACCAGAGGGAGAAGCATCTCCTCCTCCTCTTCCTCCCACAGTTTGGACGTGAGCTGTTGGCTTATATAAAAAGCCAGCGCCAAAATAAAATGTTACAAATCCGCTTGGGCTGCAGCTCTACCCCCAAACCGACTAACTAACCCCACAGCATTTTTGCTCAGTATTATCGTTGCTTCGTCTTTTTTTTCTCTCCTATAGTATATTTTTTTTTGGCAAAGCAGTTGCTGTTTCACGGCCAGGTTTAAATGTGGTTTGTATATATATTATATATGTACTATATATAGCTAAAACTCGCAATCGCTCTTGACGTTTTTCATATTTATTGTAATTTATTTTTACCGTGTCCGTTTCTAACAATGTTCAAATTTCTTTTCATCCTTTTTTTGCACTGTACTTGGCTTGGCCATTAATTAACATGTCAAAGCAAGCAGCAGCGTGCAATGCGTCGTATGCGCAACGTGCTCCATTGCATGGCAAATGCGAGAGTAGCAGAAACTAATCTGCATTCGCTGTCATGCCTCTGCACACACATACACACACACTCGCTACGTAATTATGTATGTGTGCAAGTGTGTGTGTGTGTGTGTGTGTGTGTGTGTGTTTGTCTTTTATCCATTTGCCAGTTAGCATCCAATCTCCTTTAGTTCATAACCTGACAGCAAAGATAATAAGCCTGCGTGCTGCATTCTCCATATAAAGCAAGTCGCACATGCATTTGCATTTTAATTTAATACCAACTCAGCTGATGTCTCGCCTTAGTCCCTTCTCATATCTACTGTATAGGCACATACATGCGTGAAGGTCTTGAAAAAATCCAATTACCATTCTACGTTTCAAAGGAGTATAAATTCTCTTGCTTTCATAAGCATCGCAAAAAAAAAAATGCTACAATTTATAACTTTATCGAGAGCGTATTAAAGCAGTAAATTTCAAGAAAGTATATTAAGAAAGTAGCAGAGAAATTTAAAACGTATTTAATACTACTACCAGTAAGTAATACTAAAAAGGGAATACTAAATTTATAAAGTTTCGTCTTACAATTTGCAAATACAATTAAAACATGTTCAAAAATAATAATACCAAACATAAATAATTCTAATATATGACTTCAAAATAATACTAAAATTAGGAATATCACTGATTATAAAAAAAAGGTATACAAAATAATATCAAATAATACTGGGTAATACTAAATACTACTAAACACTAATAATTCTAACTTTAAATTAATTCTTCTTCAACTTATTCTAATTGTTTCAATAATGTACTTCTCCTTTGCGCTATATTTATTCAGTGAGTAAATAAATATATTCACTAAATATTCACTGTTGTTGCCATCAACCAAATCTATTTCGTTTTGAATATTTTTCATTTATATATTTTACATATTTTTTAATGTACTCGTATTTATTTCATTACTATGCACTTAAGTGATTGATTACATTTAGCAAATGCTTTGCATTTACCTTTGTAATTACCTCAACAACTTGGAGAGCAAAGCAAAGTCACTATTTTATTTGTTCTCTTATACATTTTTGAAATACCTGCAGCTTAATTTACCCCTCTCATCCACTTACAAAAGAATGCCTAAAATAATTCCGACAACTTGTAAAAACTACCATAAAATTGCTCAAAGGATTGTGCAAGAGTTTTCCCCTGACACAAACACAAACACAGGCACAAACACAAGCGCACACACAATTAGCAAGCTGTTTAAATAATTTAACAGTGAGAGAAGCTGTCAGTGTAGGTTGCTGCAATCTTCCGTCGTCATCTCTGTCTCTGTCTCCATCTCCATCTCCATCTCAATTTCTCTATCTTCATCTATGCCACAGGCAACTGACAGCTGAGGCAACCCTTGACATGTCACTGGGAAGTCAAGTTTGGCCAACAATTATGCAACTTATGGTCATGTGATATCCGCTTGGTTAAATGCAATTGAAGTGGGCCAGAAGCCAGAAGATGAGAGAGAATCCCTGCTGTAGTAGTATAGTAGTAGTAATAGAAGTAACAACCATTAAACTCAGCTAGCTCTAGTCAAAAGTGTGTGTGTTGGCTCGTTAAGTAACGTGTCTGCGTTGTCCTTCAGCTTCCTTTGCTTAAGGCTTGCCCTTAAGTCCTGGATGCAGGACAACAATGTGATTAAAATCCAATTTGCTGCCATTTACGTGCTATATGTGGAAAAAGGAAGAATTGTTGAAAAACAGCAGCAACTCATGTGTGTGTGTGTGTGTGTGTAGCTGCATACACAGAGAGAGCGAGAGTCAGAGAATGAAAATCCTGTGGATTAGAGATGGGCAGCCAGTCATGAAGAAGATGACCCTGTCTTGTGGGTTTTAATGAGTCAATTGCTACATTGATACCGAATACAAACACTTGTTAGTTTAGCAAACACTGCACAGCAACAAAAAATAGAAGAACTTCTTTCGAAAAGTATTTCCAAGAATTTCCCAGAAACAAAACTGCACGTGGCCGAGTGTCCTTATCTTCTCTAGCGTCTAGACCTTCTCGTTTTACAAAGAAAAATTTGTTTTTATTGAGACATGAACACAGTTGCTAGCTATCGTTTAGATAAGCTTTGTCAGTTTTGTTTAGCTACAAAATTTAAGGAAAGCAACTACAAATATTACTTCGAAGAAATTGGAAACAAATCTTAGTTGTGTTTGATAAAAAGTTTTAAACACCAAAATTGGTCTGTTTTCTGCTCTTCACATTTGCTGATAAAGCAAATTATTATAAGCTGATGAGAAATTAGATTTGTGTTTATTTATTATAGTTCGGAATATTTACTGATTTTTTAATTGCATTTGCATGTGAAGTTGTTTGCACATAGTCTGAAATTCAAAAATAAAATTCAATTGCATAAATTTGTTGATATGATTCAATGAAACGTTTGCATTTAGTTTCAAGTGCAAAAATCAGCTGCGTTAAATAATGAAATGAATTTGTATTGAAATTGCCATATTATCAGCTGAATTAATCGCCCAATGCAGCGAACACTATCGTTATAATATAATATCGCCACTGCTCTGCTATTTCTAGCTTACTTCTGGTTGCCATACACACATACACACAGAAATTTGCAGCTGCAGCTAAAGAAAACTCACAAGCCACTATGACCCCCCAGCTGAGTCTGCTTCATATGTATTGCAGTGTGTCTGCTGTCTGTGTGTGTGTGTGTGTGTGTGAGTGTGTGTGCTGCACATTTGCTGCACGACATTCATTTCTGCTTTAAGCTAAAAAATAATAAAATTTTATTATGCACTTAGCAGTTGCTCGACGCATTTTTTTTGCGCCCTTACAATGATGAGAATGCTGATGATGATGATGTGAGAGCGCAAATAGCGAATTTGAATGGCGTCTATGTGAATTTGAGTATGTGTAAGTGTGTGGGACGGGGAATGTGGTGGCGGGGCCGGGGGAGTGTGGGAGTGTGGGAAATGTTGACAATATGGTGGCTGGAAGCGTATGATGTCAGCGTTGTGTCTGCGTAATTTATGGCACCAAGCTGAACCTCATCAAAAGGCTGCAACACTTTTTCGCCTAGAACAACGCAACAGGAGACGTTCACATACACAAACAAACAGACAGAGAGAGACTGTGAGACTGTGAGACTCACATTCTGGCATCGTGGCCTGGATTAGGATCTGCCTTTAGTCTGACATGGCATACAAATTATGGGCACTTGCACTTGGCGAGTAATTCCCTTGCAAGATTCCTCGTAAATATCACGTAACAGGCTTTTGGGTAACGTGTGTAACGAGCAACTGCCATGTCTGCCATGCCAGCCATGATTGATGATGAATGATTGATGCATGATTTATGTGGCTACATACAACATCAAATTTACCTCTCGCTCTTTCTCTCCCCCTCTCTCTCTCTCTCTCTCTCTCTCTCTCCCTCTGCGCTTTTAACAAACAACAAAATTTAGCAAATGCAGCTAAAGGCGAATAAGCAAAATGCGTTAAAGTGCCAACAGATTTCACAAAAGCTCTTTCTCCCCCCAAAATATTCTACAGCTTGCAACAGCTGTGTGTGTGGTGAATGAGTGTGTGAGTATGTGTATGTGTTTGTGAATGTGAATGTGTGTGAGAGTGAGTGTGTAAGTGTGTGCACATGTGCATGTTCTGTCATGTGACGCTTCGTTAACCTGACAGCTTTTCGTTACACTCCGTAGACTCGAGTTGCTTCACACACACACTCACTCCCACACACACACGCACACACATGATTGATATAACATATAGTGGATATATATAGTCTATATATCTGCTTTGTTTCATAAATGACGTTTTGAGATCCATCGGGTGCTGCATCAAACGTCAATTGCAATTGACAACAACAATCCCATTTAATCCATTTTACACTCATAATTGGCCAAAGAGCTGCCAACGTTCGCTTTTAATTGGAGCTGAATCAACATTATTGCTAGGATTTTTATCAACATTTTTGTGAAGAGTTTTTCACAACAACAAAAAAACTTCAATTTAACAAACGCAATAAATTGAAAAGGAATGGATTTAAAACGTATTTGAATATTGTAGAATTTTATTTTTATTAATGTGATTTAATTTATTTTAAAGCCGAATATGATTATATAAAAAGTCTGATTTTAAAATGAAATAAATTAAAAATGATTTAATTTGAAAAGACTAAAGGAAAAATTTAATTTTCTAGCTACCTTTATATTTTTGTCGACATCTTTTTAGCTTCAGTTTAAAAATGAAATAAGCTTACATCAAAATAATAAAAAAGCTAACTATAGTAAAAGAATGAATATTGTTTTTATTTTTGGTATTTTATATAATGTGGTTTATTTTCATTTTATGTAATTAAAGCTTCAAAATAATTTTAAATCACATTAGGAAAAGATAACAAAGCAAACACATTTTTGGGTGTGTTTCTTTTTTTAATTTGTAACGATGTGAAACTAATATATTTAAGGTCAATTTTTATAATTTTTTTTATATAATTATTGACTGTTACAAATTTCACTTTAAAAATTAAAAATTTTGATAATAAAATGTATATATTCTCCAGTTATTTACTTGCGGATAACAATTCATTAACAATATATAACATATAATGAATTATATTATATATTTTGTGTATCTTTTATTTTCTATTTATTATACACTTTTCATATATTAATAAAAACTCCGTTATAATGAAATTTCATTTCATTTTCGTTTACTTATAATAAACAATTAACGTTGAACTTCTTTATATTATTGAGCATAAATATCCTTATAAAATTTAGAGTAATCGCTTTGTCTATTCTGCTTTGAACTTTGTTTTATTTATGTTATTTATTTGGCTTTCATTCGAAATTTTAAATTGATGCAATCTAATGACTTCCAATAAATATTTATTTTAAATATTTGTATGTACTTAAGAATAAATCTTAGCAAATTCAGAGAATATATACTGAGTATTTAGAGCGTGCCGTTTGTGTATGCATTTTGTGCTATTTCTTTAAGCAATCGACTGAGTGCACATCGAGGTTGTTGGTTGCTGGATGCTTTCAATGTTTGATGCTTTCACTCTGTGCTCTGTGCTCAGTGCTTTAAAGAAGCATCGTCATGGCAGCTTAACTCATTTCTGCACACGTCATTGATTCACGTACCTTAATCCAACTATGCACAATAATTTATTATGCACCTCGTTGCTCGGACCCTTTTTTTTTTTTGCTCTGCTCTCTGCACATCTCTGCTTATTTGCGGTCTCATCAATTCGTCTCATCTAATGCAATTTATTCATTTGATTCATGCGCAACGTGATTGTGAATTGTGAATACTATGCGCCAGGGCTAATTTCAAAATTCTCACTCACTCTAGCTCTGTATGTGTTGTACTTTTTCTATTGCGATAAGCAATTTATTCAGGTCCTCCAACAGGTTGATTAATAATGTTGCCATGTTGAGATGAGAATGCAAAGTCGAAAAGATATTGTAGGTATTCATTTCTTTTGAGCCATGATCCACATGTAAATCGTGTTTGGTGAGTCCCTTAAGCATGTGCTATAATTTAAATAAATATGTGCTTAGCTTATCATTTCAACTTATGAAAGCTAAGCTAAGCTAGCTACAAACTTGGTTCTGCGCGTTGTGTTGTGTTGAGTTAACTAAGTTTACAAGTTTTGTGTGCGAACACACACACACACACACACTTTGTGCTTACAAATTATCACGCATACGCCATGTGGCCATGCGATGCCTGCAGGTGACTCAACAAGAGTGGGTGGCTTGCTTTCGTAAGTGTCTTTGTAGCTCTGAGCGTGTTTAGAAGTGTAAAAACATCATTGCAACTGACATACTCAGAGCGAAGAAGAGCTTCTCTGAAATTGAGGCGCATTGTTGAGACTTGTTCTTTAATTTTGAATTAATCTGTTAAAATACGTAATATTTACACAGCAATAGAAAAGTGCTAAAGTCAAGAATAAAATCTTGATTATGATTATACTGAACCAAGAAAGTAAATTTTAAAACCTAAAATCTAAAAAATTTCAGATATAACAATCAAACTAAAATCTCTAATCTAAAATTCTACAAAACATTTTAAATCAAAATCAATAAACTACGAAAATTATAGATTGATCATTCTTGAAATTTAAGATTCTTGTTCCCATTTCTTAAGTGGAAAAATATCAAAATTGAGCCAAGAAAGCAAATTCTTAAATTAAAATAAAAATTCTAAATAAAATCGAAATTGGCTATTCTAGAAATTCAAGATTATATTCGTATTTCAAGTATGGAAATATGTCAAAACCAAAAACCAAAAGTGCAAAATCATAAATCCAGATCAAACATTTCAAATCTTGTTTTAACATTTTATTAACCTCGACTTGTTTCAATATTTTTGTAGAAAGAAAAGTTCTCAGAATCAAGAAAGTAAATTCATAAGTTATGATCAACATTTTAAAAGAAATCTTGATTTCTTGATTTAACCAAGAATACAAAATCGAAATCTTGTCTTAAGTTTTTATCAACCAACTTTGTGACCTACAAAAATGTTGAAACAATTATTTTTGTAGATCGAAAAGTTGTCAAAATGAAGACTTCTTTTCAATCAAGATTTTTGTTTTCGCTCTGCGTATGTTGTTTTTATTTATATGCCATTAACTTTTATGTTGCACTCGCCCTATACTACGTAATATATTTGAGTCATAAAGTTCACGATTGATGCTGCACTTTGAATAATAATGTTAATTATGCCGCTCGTTAATGTCTGATGATTAATCACATGAGGACTGTCATGAAATTCATGAATAGCTTATGCAAATGCTTAACGATTTATTATTTCATACTAGCGAGAAATGAGAAAGAGCCTCAAGAGACACAATTCATTCGCATATTTTGGTTGTTTTTACGCGACATCAAAGGCGAGAGTGTCATGTATTTTTGTTGTTGAGCTCATTTTATCGCTTCAAGTAATGCCGAAATTCAAGCAGTTGGCAAACAATTTTGAACCACTTTGCGCTCCGCTGCATACTTGAGAGCGAGAAACTTGTCAACTCCGTGCATGCGTGTATGTGTGTGTGTGTGTGTGTGTTGCCATCTAATGGCGGTTAACACAGTTAACACAGAGCAAGAGATAGCGATGTCAACTGTCGCTGTGTCGCTGCTGCTGCTGCTGCATTTGAATTAACTGAAGGGGTGGCAAACGTTAATTGAAAATGATGTCTCTCTGCCTGCGGCTGTGGCTGCCACTGAACTCGAAATTGAGTCGTCACTCGATTTTGTTCTCTACGTGTGTGTGTGTGTGTGTGTGTGGCAAGTATTTTTGTGGCAGGCAACGCTTGGCGTCGCGTTGTGCATATTTAATGTAGCGCATCGATATGCGAAATTGGCTTTAATGTCAGTTTCAGCTTCAGCTTCAGCTTCAGCTTCAGTCAGTGAGTCAGTCA
This sequence comes from Drosophila nasuta, assembly GCF_023558535.2. Taxonomy (NCBI): domain Eukaryota; kingdom Metazoa; phylum Arthropoda; class Insecta; order Diptera; family Drosophilidae; genus Drosophila; species Drosophila nasuta. The sequence goes on along the minus strand of NC_083459.1, from coordinate 8,288,465 downwards.
GTCAGCTGCAGTTCAAGTCAATATTTGAGCTAAGCCCGCTCGTTCGCTCAATGTCTGTCTGCGAATGGCAAAATGGAGGTGTATGTGTGTGTGTGTGTGTGTGTGGCCGAAGCGTCTCATAGCATTCAAGACGTGCCTTTGGCAAACACTTCAACTGCTTCAATAACGGCTCTTATCAGCAAAGCAAACGCAATGAAGTGCGCTTCACAGCACGAATGCAAACAGAGACGACGACGACGACGATGTGGCACTCTGAATGTCAGCGGGAAGTGGAGTGGAGTAGAGTCAAAGGGCAATGGAATGTCGGCTTATATTCCAAGATCTAAGTTCAACTGTAGTTCGCCAAAGTCAAGTGGCAGTAAGTCGCCCAACTGGCGCCAGAGAAGCAGACATCATTTCTCCTTTTTCTTCTCTTCTGACTCGCACCTCACTTTAGACTTTAAATCGAATCAAATTCTCTGCGTAGCTCAGATTCTCCAATCAAGACGCTCTAGGCTGTGAATGCTCACAGTTACATTGAGAGGATATTTTGATTCAATTACTTGGCATATGTGCATTAGAGATTTGCTTCAACGCGACACAATTGGCAAGCAAATTAAGTGATTACGACAAATTTGTTAAGCACTTTTGAATGCCAAATTGGCAATTCATGATTTTGACATATTTCGAACCAATTCAGCAGACAAGCATTTAATTACGCACGTGTCTGTTTTTGATAGCAAAGAATAATGGTGGATAAATAAAATATGTATAAATTAAATTACATGAATTTTGGTGACAAATATTTAATCTCCTCAAAAGCTACATCAATTGACATTGCTTTCCCAACATTTTTCTTATTTTCTTCTACACTTATGTGTGTTTATTGCAAAGAAGAACGTAGGATCAAACAGGTAAGAAAGCTGCCAACTGAAGTACCCACTACCTCTTTTAAATAAAAGTAAAAAAATATACTAAATTAATAAACCAGAAAAATACAACAATATACCAGAAGCTGTACATTGCTTCTCATTTGGAATAAAAGCAAAACAGAGAGGCGATAATTTCAAATATAGCCAATTATTATATCGGAAAATACTAAAATATTCCAAAAGCTACATTTGGTATATTGCTTCTTCAAATATAACATCCTGATACCAAAAAACTACTAAGATATACAAAATATACCATAGAGTACATATCATAATATACCAGATTGTCAAAGCTAAATCGTTTCTTCTTATAGAATGGGAGATGCTTCCTTCTGCTGTTACAAAGTTATCATACCCTTCTACTCTCTGGGTAATGGGTATAAAAATATGTATTAATTAAATTAATTGGTTTACAAAAGGTGGCAAATACTTGATGATTGATAAATGAAATCAATCTTTTATAGAGCAACATTTATTCCACTTCTCTGCTTGCTCCGTTCTGTGATAAGTCTTCGAGACTTCAACTTGAGCCAATTGAGAAGTTCAATTTGTTGAGAAAATAAACAACTATCAATATTTGTAGTATCATCAAGAGATAGAGAGAGAGAGAGAGAGATCTACTTGACTGCTTTATTGTATCCATCACACTTGAGAAGCAACAACAGTAACAACAAGTTAAATCACAACAACATAAATCAGCTCACAAGCCAAGGCAATCATTTAACATCACAATCAACTGGCCACTCCGTTGGCAATTTATTTGCAATAATCATGCGAAGAGCAACTCGAACTCTCCGACTGCAAAAATATTATTGCACTCCTTGCACATTCTTCGTGTCACCAAAAGAAGAAAAAGTGACCGAAGAAACGCTGCCAGCTGACAGTCACTTTTTCAAGTAAAACTAAGAAAGAAATAATGAAGAACAAAAAACCATTAACAATTTATCTGTATAGTAAAAGTAAAAAAAAAAAAAAAACTTGACACTTTTCGCCAAGCGAAACGGAAGATTTTATGGTATAACATCGTCAGCAATTTGAAGCTCAAGTGCAAAAGAAGAGCGAAAAAAAGTGAAATAAATCGTTAACATAAATCAAAACACTTTCAGTTTAGCCAAAGATGCTTTTATCTTTGTGTCAAGCCATTACAAATGCACTTTGACGGTATATATAGTATATACATATATATATATGTTTTTGGTGTTTCGCTTTCATTTTTTCTTGTGCTGCATGCCACGTGGCGCGACGGTAGCGACAGGGGCAGCTTATATCCTCGATTTGTCTTCTTCTTACGCTTGTTATCTGTGTTGGCTTTACCCCAAATCAATGCCAAATCACAGTAGCAGCAGCAGCAAGAACAATGCTTCGGCGCGCCCAAAGGTATGCTACAAAATACTTTTCAGCCAGCCACAACAACAATAGCGCACAAGACGAACAACAATAAAGCAGCCATCGTCACGCCTCGACATTATGTATCAAATAAGGAGATGGCATTTGATAAACATTATTGTACATGTCCGACAATTTTTCAACAATCGCTCGAGCGTGCCGGCATTTGATTGATCCAATGGCCATCGAAACGTGGGCTGCTGTTTGGCTGCTGTTTCGACTGTTTCGACTGTTTTCCTGTTTTTCCTCTTTTCATGTTTTGCGATGGGGTAATGTTGCCTTTGCTGACAAACGGTTAGCGGTATAAATGACAAAGCATTTTGTATTTGGCAGCTGTGCTGTGCTGCTTCTGCTTCTGTTTCTGCTACTGCTGCAAAATTGATTGATTTTGTTGCCAAAGAAACCAAGGAAGCCAAATAGAAGAGAGGAAAAAGACGACGGAGCCGGGTGTTGGGGCAACGTGTCGGATGCGACGGCTGTTGAACGCATTGACAGCTCAGCCAGCTGCTGTGCGTCAGACTTTCTCACTCTCTCTTTCTCTCTTCGCTTAACATTTAATTGCACTTAAAAGCGCACAAGCGTAAACTCATTTCATTCATTGACTCATTCACTCCTCTCACTCACGCACTCATTCATTCATTCATTCATTCACATGAAATACAAAAAAATAAAAAGCCAACATCATAAATTTACAATTTTTCAACTTACATTCATTCAGTTGCTGTTGCTGGCTGGTTTTTCGCATATGTGAGTTGTAATTACTTCAATTGGTTATGCATTCGATGCATTCATTTGTATCGCATTTAAATGCTTTCATTCAAAGGATTGGCCATTGCATAAAATTACACGCATTTCGCCAATTTATATGTACATACATATGCCGACAACTGGAAAATATAAATACAAGTAAATACATAAATATTTATTTCACGTTTAACCGACTTTTCATTTTTATTGCATTTGTGTATAAAAAAAGTCAATCTAATACAACAGAAAAAAGTTTTGTTTCCAACCTTTCGAAAAACAAAATTATTATTTTCTACAGACACCCAACAAAAGAGTTTGTCAACTCTAATATCTAAAATTCAATGAAATTGAAAAAAGATTTTGTACTGGAATTCTTTTGGCATAAAAAAATACATTTATTTACAAAAATAAATATATAAATTTATTATTCGTTTAATTGACATTTTACATATGCAAAGGCAAAAAATAGTTTTGATTGCGAACAACAAAATAAATAATAAATAAAATAAATATATTGCTGATGTATTCTAAAGCAAATGCATCTAAACATATTATTATTCATGCTTTTATTAAAAGAGAATTGTAAAATCTAATATTTGAAATTCAATGAAATTGGGAATGAAATGTATTTGTAAACAAGTAAGAAAGTTACAATCCATTGTGCTCTACTGTGAGATACCCGCTACCCATTTTGAATAAAAGCAAGTGCGGTATTAATTTTAAAATATATATCAAATTAATATAATTGATGCCGTAGCAAAATTATATCACAAAAATACTAAAAGAAAGTATACCGAAGGCTATGTTTGGTATATTGATAGTTGTTTTTAATATATTTGCAGAATGTGGACCTATTAAAAATGAGTAGATTAGTTGTTAATATTACAACCATTACAACACAAAAAAAAATAAAATTATTTAACTGATTTGGCGTTTTACTGCTGATTTTGTTTCGCGGAACATGTGCATATTTTGTCACTATTTTAATTGCAGCCACCCACTATTTGTGTGCATATCACGCTTGGCTGTGTTTTTTCAATTACTCGGCCATTTAATGCAACCACATTTTACAACCACTGACCCACCCAAGCCAGCAATCGAACATTGTGAACATCGTGCCACTGGCAGCCTGTTAAATGCGCCACATGTGCGCCAACAATAAGATGTCGATAGATGGCGGGAGATAGAGAGATAGATATACAAATTCGCCACACGTTTGCGGCAAAACTGGCAACCCAATTTATTATAGACATTTCCATACAAATTTGACAGATTTCCCTGCTCCGGATTTCATTCGCCTGCCAGATACACTTCATCATTCGGAGGGGATAAGTTGAAGAAGCGAGGCAGAGATTTCGACTCTACTGTTGGCACTTTGACCGCACAACTTCCGGGCAGCTCTCTCTCCCATTTCGCTCTCTCTCTCTTTCTCTCAGGTCTCTTTGGTCTGTGTGTGTTGATTGCTTTTTCGTTGGCCTGTCGCGTGCGTGACCGACATGTAGTCGCCAGACGGGGAAAATGTTATCACTCGGCTATACGGCTATTGAATTGATTAAGCTGTCTTCTTCTTGTCTGTCTTCTTTCACTTCTGCCGCGCCCCAAAAGTTTGCGGTTCGAACGTCAGATCGTTGAACGAAATTGTAATTAGTTTTCCATACGCTAAAACTTTTTGAGTTTCAAACAGATGGCAAACGAAAACAATTGAAGTGCTTGCTGTATCAATGGCAATCATAAATTCAATCATGTGTTCAGCTTATTTGCCCAAAAATGAATCAATTCCAAAAAAGTGTTTGCATACAATTAGCCAGCTATAGTCAGCAAATAAAGTGCTCGACTAATCAATTGATTAGCTAGTTAAACAAATGAAATGAGATGCGATTCATTCTCTCATTAGAGTATGGGTTTTGAGTTACATTTCGCAACTGCGCATCGATTCGCTTTCGCATTCACATTCACATTTCGTATTCACTTAGCGAACCTCACATTAGGCACACTCGATTGCCATTTGCACGCACTTAACTCGAATATACATGTATGTGTGTTTGGGATCGTTCGGCATATGTAAATATCAAGAAACGCCCCCTACAAAAAGAGTCGCAATACATTTGTTATAATAAACTGGATGGAAACTGCAAAAGATGACGAGAGACGTTTCCTTGCGACCTTCATAATTCAGCGTTGCCTACTTTTAGGCGACGCTCAGTCGCCTCATATGTGTATGTGAGTGTTTGTGTTTGTGTGTGTGAGTGCTTCTATTAATGAGTGACACGCCCTCTGCCTCAGTGTTGATCATAAAAACCATAATGGGCAGCCATGCGACGCGTCCATAAAATCACAGCCAGCTCCGCACATAAATACAAATGCTCGCAAACTCGCACTGCGTATGTAAATGCGCACATATGTCTCTCTCACACACACACGGGCACACACTTACACATACATGTTTGTGTAACTCGCAAATAATGAGATGCCGCTCGCGTTGAAAATATGTTCCATGTCTATGGCCCTTTTTTCTCGCTATTTTTCAGTACAGCAAAAGCAAAGGATTGCCCTTTTTGCACTTGTTTCAGCTGCTCTGCTCTCATTTGATCCGGCTGCCACTTTGAAACTTTCAAACGCGCTGGAATTTTGCGGTCCGCCCTACTAATAGAGCAACCGCACTTTATTACGCATACGCCATGTGAAGTGACCGATTTCCTGTGTCTCGGGCTCGGTCTCGACCTTCGATTTCGCTTCACAACTCTTTCAACTTTTGCGATAAATTGCGGCCTATTTAAAATTATGCAAAATTATGCCAACTGAAATAAAGCCACTAACAAGCTTTGCAGCTTGTGTTTTTTTGGTATGTAATCAGAAAAAAAGTTAGGGATAAATTCGCCGAATTAAGCCCGAAACGTTGAAAATATCTGAATAATCCTGAATTTACTTAATTCAAGTGCGAAAATGCTTCATTCCTTTCATCCCTAAATATGCTTAAGCTGGGCATTAAAAATTGAATACCATATTTTTTAAAAAATACTGCCATTTTATTACTATTATTTTTTGATTAGCATTTATTTCATCAATTGAAACTTATTTGTTTGCTACTATCTGAACTATGATCAAAGTCACTGATGAGTAGATTAAAATTGTAAATAAAGATTCGATATATTAGGTATAAAAATAAATTGAACAATTTTATTCCAAATGCATACTTAATTATCTAAGCCTAAGTCTAGTCTTTTTCTTTCAGTGTACAAACATATTTCCAGCATTTAATCTCGAAATTATGTTGTACACGTACTGCACAATTGTTTTGCATAAACGAAACGGAACGAAACGAAACGAAAGTAAAGAAATGAAAATGGAAATGGAAACGTTCTGCTATCTTTGTATCTAATGTGGCCATTTCAAAAAAAGTCATTTGCTCTATTCCCTTTTTGACTTTATATTTTTATACTTTCACTCGGCCATATAATCTTTGCCATTTTAATCTCTGCCGTTGCAGTTGAGTTTATTTTGGATGTTCTGGATGTTGGCTGGCCGAAAAACTTCAACTGTCGTCATTTGGGCTAATTTATTGTTTTGGCTCGTTCCATTTATGAGCTGCTCTCTGTCTCTCTCTCTCTTTTACTGTCGCTTTGCGTTGCCAGCAACTTTACCTGCCACTCAGTGTATACATCTTTTTTTCTTTTCTCGTTGTTTTTGGTTTTATTTCGTTTCTTGTTGTTGTCTTGTGCGCCTAGCTTTAATTTTATTTCCATGCACTTTTGTCTTTGGCCTCGGCTCCTTGGCACACATAAAGTATTATACTTTATTGCATACTTTGGGGGATATTTGCCCGCCATTAAAGCAGAGCAGATTTCAGCACTCATTTGCCATTCCATTTGCTCCTTAGTTGGAAATCGTTGCGTTGCGCATCCGCTTAAGTATAAATGTGTTTGTCTCGAGCGTCCTTTGTGACACGCATTGCAGCTTGTGTGCATAATTGGAGGCACGAGCATAAGTCCGACTCTCTTTCTATTTTTCTTGTTTCGTTGTTGTTGAGCGCAGCGCAGAGCATCGCATATTTCACAAAAACGTGCCAATAACACGACGCAACCGGACGAGGACGAGGCCAATTTGAGTTGAGTTGCGTTGGGCAGCAGTAAAGTGGAGGCGACGCCTGCAAACTTGCCACACGGTGTGCCGTGTTGCAAATAACACTTGCAAAAACATAAAACTAACAAACTCAAAAATAAGAGCAATCAACTGAAAGAAAGGTAGGAGCACAACTACAACAGCAGCAACAGCAACAACAGCAACTACAAAATCAGGCTGAAACCGAAAAGAGAAAAACGAAAAATGCTGCACGCGCTGTGGGGAAATTGCGAAACATTTTGAAACGTGACAACGCCTTGAAAATTGCCAAACGATTGCGGAAACCAATTTGTGGCAGGTGCTACACACACACACACACACGTATATATATACACACGCACACTCGCTCACAATTTCAACTTTCAACTTTCAGCATTTAGAGCTGTACTACGCCCAGTTTTGAGTTTCCACAGTTTTCCTATGCTCGGCCATAAAAATCACGAAGATAAGTGCAAAAATAAAAATGCCTGCTGCAAATTGTTCTGTTTAACCAAGCCAACATGCAACACTCACTCTCACTTATAGTCTGGGGCATGCCACATTTCCGAGTGGCAAGAGCAAGGAAACGAATCCTTGGCAAGTTGATAAATTGAGCGCGTGACAAAATAATTCAGGACACGCAAAATCATAAGAGCCGGTGACCCAAATTTATGCCCAACATTTATTCATCCTCCAGCCAAATGATTTGCCACATTTTCAACTCGACATTATGCACAAAGGCAAACAACACAAAACATCCCAGTTGTGTCACGCTTATTTGTTCTGCCAGATCAGCTCTATTTACTATATATACATATATATGAATGTGGCTTTCTTTGTCCGTGGGGTATTGGCCATTTATCAAAAGCGAGGCTCGGCTAATAAAGTCACTTTGACTTGGTTTTTAATTAACATTTTACGGAATTCAGTTGCCTCAAACTTCCACAAAAGGAAAAGCTTTAATATAAGTTGTTCAACTTTAGTTTTTGCTAAGCTATTCAAACAATTGCCACAATCAAATATATAAAGACTGCATTTTATTTCTAAAACTTTTAAGAATGGCTTTATCAAATAGTTTTACAATTGAAGATTGCAATAAAAGTATTTAATTATTCTGCATTTTGCTTCTTATTAGGCCCGAATCAAATTTCGCTGGTGCAATATACATACATATGTTGAAGTATTTTGAAAAATAATATAAAATTAAATGGCATGCTAATACTACGAAGCTCGTTGTCAATCCAAAAACACAGAAGAGAGTATGAAAGCTACAGCCGATTGTGCTCGACTGTGTGACACCCGCTACCCATTTCGAATAAAAGCATAACAGTGCAGTATTATGCTTGAAATATACCAAATTAATATATCGCAAAAATAGTAAAATATATTGAGGACAATATATGGTATATCGATAAACCACTGCGTTCAAAATATATCATAGGATAGAAAATATGCCAGATTGCGACTAGAACACTTATAGATTGTTTTTCTTTTTAAAATATACCAAAAATATAAAAATATACCGAAGACAATATTTAGTATATTGAAACCCATTTTAATTAAATTCAAAACAGTTTGGCATTGTTCTTATAATATACTAAATCAATAAACTGCAATAATATTAAAATATACCAAAGGCTGTGTTTGGTATATTTATATAGAACAACATTAAAAATATACCATATAGACGCAATCTAGGTCTCAAATATTATATACACACTTTTAAAGAACTAAAAAAAAAAGAAATTAAACGAAAAATTTTCTATGTTAATATTACAATTACTTTTGTGAAGCACAGCTTTACTTTGATTACCTCTTTCTCTCTCTCAGCTAAGTTAACAAATTGAGATTAGAATTTGTTGCTGAATAAATTACTTAGCTTAAGCAACTCGATGCTTACGTTTTATTTATTCAACACAGAAATTGAGGAGACCATTTGACACTCACTTAAGTTGCTCTCTTCGAGCCCTGGAACGTGGCTGCTCAACACACCTACTAAATATCCATACACTACTCTGCACTAAAGTC